>NW_026112208.1:107500-190000 GCF_024679095.1 Eriocheir sinensis | reverse complement strand
TGTGTGTGTGTGTGTGTGCGTTGGTGTGGTGTGTAGGTGGACGTAAGCATTTCCACGTAAAATATTTTCTTCTGATTTTTTTGGATTTGTTTTATTTAGCTCATATTTTGCTTGATATGTCTGCATGGAATTTTTTTTATCGTGTCAGACATTCTCTCTCTCTCTCTCTCTCTCTCTCTCTCTCTCTCTCTCTCTCTCTCTCTCTCTCTCTCTCTCTCTCTCTCTCTCTCTCTCTCTCTCTCTCTCTCTCTCTCTTGCTAAATCTTTAGCTTACCTGTATCTTCCTCTTTCCGTTTCTCCATTCCCTTTCCTTCTCTCCGTTCTTACTTTTTTCCTTCTCCCTCATTATTCTTACTCCTCCCTATTCCTTATCCTGTCTCTCCATCCTTCCATATTTTCCCTCCTTCCTCCTTGCCTTTTTCCCCTCCCCTTTCCCTCCATGCTTCCTTCTCTATTCTGTTCCTTCCTTGCCTTCTTTCCCTTCCCTTTCCCTTCATCTCCCCTTTTCCCCCCTCTATCCCTCCTTGTCATTCTCCCTTTTCTTCCCTTTTCCCTCCATCTCTTTCTTATTCACCATTTTCTTCCATCGTAATATTCTTATCCCTTCTCTTCAAGCCTCCCTCCTTCTCCTATTCCTCCTCCTCCTCTTTCCCTCCTCTTCCTCCTCCTCCTTCCTCTTTCCCCATCCCTCTTCACCCGTGACCTTGCCTGCCTCGCTCGGGGTAAGGAAAGGAAAAGAAAAAGAAAGTTTCATAGTTCATCGTTTATTTTTCATTCATCTTTGTACAAAAATACTGCGCCTTCGTATACAAAACTATGACGTAGTGCGCATTCCTTTACGAACATTATGTATAGCGAAACCGTAAAGAAGAGAGAGAGAGAGAGAGAGAGAGAGAGAGAGAGAGAGAGAGAGAGAGAGAGAGAGAGAAATAAAGTGGAGGCAAAATTAAAAATGTAATTGAAGAAAATGAGATGAAAGTGGCGTGTGGAAAATTAAAAAAGAAGTATGAGGAAGACGAGGAGGAGGAGGAGGAGGAGGAGGAGGAGGAGGAGGAGGAGGAGGAGGAGAAGGAGGTGAACAAAAAGAAGAGATCGAAATGAAAAAAAAATCAATTGGCACAAGAACAAAAGCAAGAAGAACAAGATTAACAAGAATAAAAACAAAAAACAAAAAAAGTGTAGACCAGGCTTTAGCGCAAGAAAATAAGAAAAGAAAACTCTAAAAGGAGAACAGGAGGAGAAGGAGAAATACGAGAAAATAAAGACAGAAAAAAACGAAAAAAAATATTATAGATTGAGAAAAGCGAAAGATAAAGATAGACTAAGATTGTACATGGAAGGGAAAGAAGAAGACTGCGGAGGGAAGATTAAACTGGAGAAAGAGGAGGGAGGTAGAGAAGAAATAGGAGGAGGAAGAAAAGGAATAGGAGAAGGGGGGAGATGGGAGAGGAGTAGAAGGGAAAAAGGGGTAACTGAAAGAAGATTGCGAAGGGAAGATCAAATTAAAGAAAAGGGTAAGGATGGTAGAAAAAAAGAGGAGGGAGTAGAAAGAAATAGGAGGAAGAAAAGGAATAGGAGAAAGGGGATGTGGGAGAGGAGTAGAAGTAGGAGAAAAAGGGTAAGGAAGATTACGAAGGGAAGATCAAATTGAAGAAAAGGAAGAGGAAGGTAGAGAAGAAATAGGAGAAGAAAGAAAAGGAGAGGAAGAGGGGGGAGGTAGGAGAGGAGTAGAGGAAGAAAAGGAGGTAGGGTAGGAGTAGGAGTAGGAGGAGGAGGGGGAGTAGATTTACCCGGTGTGTAGAGGAGAGAAAACGAGATGGTGACGAAATAGAAGCGTGGAGGAATGCGTTTAGTGAAAGGTCGAGGTGTCGGGTGGAGGAGGAAAAAGGAGACTCGCGAAAAAGAGAACTAATGGTGCTGGGAAATGTGAGAGGGAAAGAAACCGACGAGGAAAAGAAAACAAATATGAAAATAGAAACTAGTGGAGAAGGACAAGCAAAAATATAAAGATGTCAACATGGAACATTTCAAATATATTAAATGGTAAGAAAAGGAGAAAAAGATATAGATAGAGACAGATAGATAGATGCAGGGAGAAAAAAAGGAAAAAAGAGATAGAAAGAGAGAAAGAGAGATAGTGTGTATAAGATAATGTATACAATAAATTCACCAACGTTTCTTCCTTCAATAGAAAAAAAGAAGGAAGAGAAACATTATCTTTTTTTTTATTCTTACAAACATCTCGCAAAAAAAAAAACACGGTCAACAATTGTGCTTTCGACATGCGCGAGTGTGATCACCGGCCCACCTGTCATTAGTCCGTCTTACCTGGCATCGAGAAGAGAATCGAAACTCATAGATTTACTTTCCAATCCTCCTACTCTCACCTTACCTTCCAATCCGTCGCCACGCACAGCCAAGACAGGGTAGTAGTTATTGCAAGAAGACTTAGAAAACTCCTCAGAACGGTAGAAAACAGAGAACCAAGCCGGGAGAGACGAGAACAAGTCCCTAAAGAGATCGAAATAACACGGAGAGTTCAAGTCCAGTTCCACCACCTCGTACCGCCACCAACAGTATTCGAACTCCGGGTGCAAACAGAGGGGGCGCCAGCGGTGGACCAGGGGTAGGCCAGGGGTATGTTAGGGCCTCCAGGTAGGGTCCGTGCAGGGGCGTGGAGGCCTTGAGTGTCTGTAGGGGGAGAGGAGAACAAGGATGTGACTCTAAAGATTTCAAATGGACATGGGCTTTTGGGGGGTAAATGTAGGTGTGTGTGTGTGTGTGTGTGTGTGTGTGTGTGTGTGTGTTTGGTGGAGTGAAGGAAAGTGTCGTCGTAACGTAAGAAAATCAAGCATTAGTGTGTTTTTATGGCTCTTGTCCCTTTATTTCTCTCTCTCTCTCTCTCTCTCTCTCTCTCTCTCTCTCTCTCTCTCTCTCTCTCTCTCTCTCTCTCTCTCTCTCTCTCTCTCTCTCTTTTCCCATCTCCCTTTCCTCTTTACTCCCTCTAATCTCTCCACTGTGTCTCTATTCTCCTTTGTTTTTTCCCTCCATTCTTTCTCTCCCTCCTTTGTGCCTCCGTGTCTCCAATTTACTTGTCACCTTTATCCCTTTTCCTCCATTCCCTGTCTTCACTTGACCCTTCTCCTCCCTTTGTACATTGCTCCTTCTCCTCTATTTTATCTCCTCCTCCTCCTCCTCTCACTTACTCTCTCTACCTCTTCCTTCTCCCTCCTGTCCCTCTCTTCTTCCTCCACTTTACTTGCCTTTTCCCTTCTCCCTCCATTCATCGTCTTTATGTTATTTATTGTTCTCTTCCTTGCTTGTTTCCTCCGCTCCCTCCACTATCCTCTCCATCCTTGGCTCTTCTCCCTCCCTCGGCTCTCCTTCACGGGTACCTGCAGATAGATAGATGGAGAGATAGACATATAGTTAGATAGATGGATGGATAGATAGATAGATAGGTACAGATAGATAGATGATTATACAGAGAAAGAATGAAAGTAAGAAAGAAAGAAAGAGAGAAGGAAAGAGGAAAAAGAAAGAAAAATAATTAGTAAGAAGGAAAGAAAGAATGAGAAACAAGGAAATAAAGAAAGAGAAATAAGGAAAGAAAGAAAAAATAAACAAAGAGAAGGAAAAGAGAAAGAAAGAAAGAGGAAAAAGAAAGAAAAAGAATTAGTAACAAGGAAAGAAAGAATGAGAAACAAGGAAATAAAGGAAGAGAAATATGGAAGGAAAGAAAACAAAGAAAAACAAAGAGAAGCAAAAAGAGAAAGAAAAGAAAAGAAAGAAAAAGAAAGAAAAAAGGAAAAGTAAGAGAGAGAGCGAGAGAGAGAGAGAGAGAGAGAGAGAGAGAGATTTCCCTCGTTAAAATATAAAGTGAAATAGTTTGGCTATTAATTAAATTTAAAAAGTCGTGAATGGCGTGCCTTTGTGAAGCTTAAAAATCTTAGTGCCAAGACTTTAATTTTCTTTCACACCGCCATTGAAGATGTATGTATTTTTATTTATTTTAAGTATTCATCCAATTTTTATGTTGTGGTTTAATTGCATTCACACTTTCTACCACGGTTGCAATCTTTTTACTTATCCACTTAATGCTTTTCTTGTCGTCTTTCTTTCGTTAATTTTTTCTCTCTTTCCTTTCAATGGTTGAACACTTTTTTTTTTCTTTTTTTTTTCTTTACACATCTTGCAGCAAAACAACACATCCCTTTGATTCTTCTTTTCCTTTCCTTTCCAAATATTGTGTTTTATTTTAATTTCCTTCTCTCCTCATGTTCCTTCCTTCCCAGTCATTCCTTACTTATACTTTCTATCCTCCATACTTCTTATTTTTTCATTACTCTCTCTCTCTCTCTCTCTCTCTCTCTCTCTCTCTCTCTCTCTCTCTCTCTCTCTCTCTCTCTCTCTCTCTCGTTCGCTTGCTCGCTCTTTACATACTTGTCAGTATAGCTTACCTGGCTTGTCTTCCCTTCTTTCCTTTGATCCATCCGCATTCCTCAACTTTCAGGCAGTCATGTAGGCTACTGCTAGACTTATTCCATTTTCTCTAAACTTCAATCTTTCCTTTTCTATTTTTTTCCTTCCTTACCTTTCCTTCCTCCCTTTTTTCCTTCATACTTCATTTTTACCCTTTACCTTCAAACCATTTACACGTTCCGCATCATTCACCTTCTAACATATCATTTCCTTCACGCGAATCCTTCATCCTTCCATACTGACAACTCACTACCTTCCACCCACTCAATCCTTCCATTTGCATCTTACCTTCTCTCCTGTCTTATCCTTTCCTGCCTCCTATTTCCAGTCTCCCTCTCTACCCACCCTCCCTCCCTCATTCGTATCATCCTTTCCTCTCCCTCCGGACTCACCCTCCTTGCCTCAGGACTCCGGGTCGGGGCGCGGCTGGAGGCGGGGCAGGGCGAGGGAGGGACGGAGCGGCTGGGGAGGGTCGTCGAAGGAGGAGGCACTTTTGGAGTAAGACGAAGACGAAGACCCTTGGTGGTTCGACAGCCCCTGGAGGCCCTTCATCTCTTGGAGGCCTTTGAGTGCCTGGAGACCTTGAAGCCCATGTAATCCTAACAAGCCTTGCAGTCCAGGGAGCCCGCGACCACCCTCCTCGTATCTCCGCTTCAGAATAGACCGAAGAGGCTCTGCTGACGGCAAGGAGGGCAAAGATCGCTCCTCCAGTGGGTCATCAGGGAGTTTGCCGGATGCTCCCGCTACTGCCGGGGTGTAGCGCGGCAGGCTGGAGGTTGGAGTCTCCGGGCAAGGTGGTGGAACGTTGTCCCTCTCATCATCACCGTTGTACTCCGTCAGGGCTGTCTCTTCGCCACTTCTGCAGGGAGGAGGAGGAAGAGGAGAATAAGTAGGAGGAAAGTATTGAAGGAAAAGAAGAAGAGAAGGATGCGGAGATGGAAGAGGAAGAAGAAGAAAGAAGAAGGAGAAGAAGAAGAGGAAGCAGACAAGAGAGAGGATGAAAGAGAAAAGTGAGGCAGAAAAAGATGAAAAGAAGAAGAAGAAGAGGGAGAAGACGCAAAAGACGAAGCCGAAAAAGAAGAAAAAGAAGAGGAAAATGAAGAATAAGTATAACCAGAAGAAAATAAAGGAGAAAAAAAGGGCAAGGCAAAAAATATGGTGGACGAAGATACGAGAAATGATGAAGAAAAAGAAAAGAGAGAAGTATGAGAACAGATGATGAACCGATGCAGAGAAGAATACAAGGGAAAACGGAAAGGATAAGAAGGAAGAGAAAGAGAAGAATGAAGTAAAAGAGGAAGAAGAGGAAGAGGCGAAGGGAGGGGAGGAGGGAGGAGGTAAGAATTCAGCATATCGACCCATTAATTAACCGGGTCACCGCACCTGCGAGCCGTGACCCACACACCCGCGCGAAGGAATGCACGGGACGGGTTCAGCTTCAGTTCGCGTTTTACTTTAATGGAATTGAATAAACGTATCTAATGGTGTTAATTAAATTTCTATAATTGGAAACATTACAGTAATGGAATAATAGTTTTGAATAATTTGCCCATTAATTATTCTGCTATCATAAGTACCTCTAACTGCATTATTGTCATTACTGCTGCTGGTACCCCTATTACTACTACTACTACTACTACTATTGCTACTACTACTACTACTACTACTACTATTTCCACAATCCCAATCTCAACTAAATTACAATAGCATATCTCCTTCTCTTTCAGCAGCATGAAACTCAAGAAAGGAAGGAAGAAAAAAAAGACAAGCAATAGAGCAGAGAAAGAAAATATGAAGACACGGGACCAAAACACAAGACAACAGGAAGCAAAAGAGAAGAAAAACAAAAGCCACATCCCTTAACAACTCCAAAGAAAACGAAGACAAAAAAAAAAAAAAAAATGAAAACGCACTAAAAAAAAATCAACTACCCAAAACTTTGCGCGCTCACCCTTCACTCCTGTCGCTGTGGCTGGCTTCATAGGACACCTTCATTCTGTACAGCTGGTCCTGAAGTTTCCTATACTCCAGCAGGAACTTCTCGAGCTGCGCGGCGTGGTATTCAAGGTTGCAGGGATCAGAGGAGCCCCCCACTGCGCCCTTGTCAGCCTCAGCCACCGCTCGCTCCGCCCTGCAAATGAGGAGGAAGAGATACGGGCTGAAGAAGGTGAGTTGAAGGTGTGTTTTTGTATGGCTAGAGAGGGTGAGATGGATAGATAGACTGATAGGTTGATAGACAGATAGGTTGGTAGGTAGGTAGGTAGGCAGATATTGAGAAAGAAAGTAAGCATGCAAGAAAGTAATTAAGAAAGAAAAAAAAAGGAAATAAGAGAGAATAAAAGAAAAAGAACGAAAAGAAGGAAAGAGAAAAAAAATAAACCGTAAAAAAAGAAAAAGAAGGGAGAGAGAGTGTCATACGTCAGAAAACGAGAGATGCGCGTGGGTTGATGTCGGAACGATAGAAAAGTATGACAGGTGAGAGGCGGAGAAAGGAGAAGGAGAGAGAGGGAGGAAGAGGGAGAGAAGGAAAAGGAGAATAGTGGGGTGAAAAGGGAGAGAGAGAGAGAGAGATGGGGGATGGGAAATCGGAGAGAGGCAAGTGGTTGAGGAATATTGGAAAAGCAGAATATGAGGAGGAGGAGGAGGAGGAGGAGGAGGAGGAGGAGGTAGAGATAGAGGAGCGAAAATGGAAACACACACACACACACACACACACACACACACACACACACACACACACACACACACACACACACACAGACAGACACCAGAGGATAAGACCCAAGATTATGCAAGATCAGACAGTGCAGAGTAATGTTCAGCAACAGTAGCGTGTCATGATATTTTTGAAATGTGTTGACGTTAATAATTACCAGGAACGTCATTTGCGAGTACTTAGAAAAAATAATTAACAGTTGCGAAAGGATTTTATTAGTGCTTCCAGTCAAACACACACACACACACACACACACACACACACACACACACACACAGAGAGAGAGAGAGAGAGAGAGAGAGCTCGCAGAAGCCTCTAATATGTGTGAGCAAAGGGGAGAAAAAATACATAACAAGATAATATATTAAATTCTGCACTCTGCCATTACGCACACTCTCCGCCATCTTCCTCCTCCTCCTCCTCCTCCTCCTCATCCTCCTCCTCCTCCTCCTTTTTCTCGTCCTCCAAGAAGCATTACTCTCCTGCGCTACCACTTACAAATTGAATCTATCTCGCTAACACCTTGAGTATACCTGTGTGTGTGTGTGTGTGTGTGTGTGTGTGTGTGTGTGTGTGAGTGTGAGAGAGAGTGAAAGTGAGAGAGAAAATTATATGTATTATCTCTTTTCATTTAAATCAGGTTTGTCTATTAAATTGTTTTCTTATTCTCTTCATTTTAGTTTTGTTTATGGAAGCACTTTTGTATAATTGTTTTGCTGTTATACGGAAGAAAGATAAACACGTAAGGGTTAAATATTCTCTCTTTTTTTTATACTCTCTCTCTCTCTCTCTCTCTCTCTCTCTCTCTCTCTCTCTCTCTCTCTCGACATCATTATTCGCCCTCCTTTTTTCTCTCTCTACTTATTTTCCTTTTCCTCCTCCATCCTCCATTTTTCCTCTTTTTCTTCACCTCCTTTACATTTCTTTTGAAGCATCCCTTAGACCTTGAGAGAGAGAGAGAGAGAGAGAGAGTAAGAGCAGAAATCAAAAAAGAAAATACACCTGTAAACGACAAACAACAACAACCCACATTGAGACAGAGAGAGCGCGAGAGAGAGAGAGTGAGCAAGGGAGTGAACTAGAAGAGAGCAGAGAAATCGAGGATAAGCAAGAGGCAGTGAGTCTTGGATAAGGGAATGGGAATGGAAGGGATATCGAGGGAGGAAAGGGGTGAGTAGGGAAATGAATGATAAAACAGGGCATGGTAGGAAGGCAGGAAAGTTAGCAAAAACGGGAAGAGACAAGGTGGAAGGATGAGGAGGAGGGAGGCCAAGAGAGGGGAAGGGAAAATGAACGAAGGAAGAAGTGAAATTTGAGGCAAGACAAGGTGAAGGAAGGAATGACGAAGGAAAAATAAAAGGGAAGATTAAACGGGAGACAAGATGCAAGGGAGAGGAGGGAAAGAAAGAACTATAAGAAAGGAATAGGTGAAGGAAGAGATGACGAAAGGAGATTTGAAAGGAAGACTAAATGAAAGGGAGAAGGAAGGAAAGAGGGATGAGATAACTGCAGGGATGGAGACGGGCGGAATGAAGGCAAGCAAAATTAGATGGAAGGGAGGAAGAGGAGAAAAAAGAAGGAATGAAAAAAAAAGAGGTTTAAGCACGAGACAAGGTAGGAGGGAGAAGGAAGAGGGAAGAGAGAAAAGGAGGGAAAAGGTAAAGGAAGGGATGAAGAATGGATGATTGGAGGCAAGATGAAATCGAAGGGATAGGAAAGGAGAAAGAAAAGGAGTAAAAAAATGATTGAACACGAGACAACGTGGGAGGGAAAAGGAGGGAGAAAAGGAGAGGGAGAGGGAAGAGGTAAAGAGAGGAATGAAGAAGGGAGGATTGAAGGGAGGAGAGAAGAGAAAGAGACGGAATGAAAGAAAAATGCTTGAACACGAGACAAGGTGGGAGGGACAGGGAAGGTGAACAAGAGGAGGGGAAGAACGGAGAGGGATGAAGACGGGCGAATTAAAGGCAAGATAAGGGGGAAGGGAAGAGAGAGGAGAAAGAGAAGAAAGGAAAAAAGAGAGAGCCAAACACGAGACAAGGTGGGAGGGGAAAGGAGAGAGAAAGAGAGGAAGGGAAGAGGTATTGGGAGGAATGAAGGCAAGATAAGCTGGAATGAAGAAAAGGAGAAAGAATGAAATGAAAAAGAGGTTAAACATGAGACAAGATAGGAAGAGAAGGGGAAAAAGAGAGAAGGAAGAGAAGGGAGGAATGAAGGAGGAGATTTGAAGGCGAGCAAGCGGGAAGGCAAGCGGGCAGATGGGCAGGCAAACAGGTAGGAAAGTAGGAAGGCAGGCAGAAAGGTAGGGAGGGAGGAAGGCTGGAAGGTATGGTAGCCAGGAGGAGGAGGCAAGCAGGGGCGAAGTGAAGCAGGAGAATTCGATAAATTTTCAATCATGTCGTGAGTCTCGGCTGGATCCTCATGCATAAACGATCCATTATTGTTGCGATCCCCGAGAACCCGCCCTGTAATCACCTCTTGACTTCCCGCACATGTTCACACACACACACACACACACCCACACACACACACACACACACACACACACACAGGCTCAGGTACACGTTCACACAGATACGCACACACGTTCACACACAGGTACACACTCACACACTCATAATTTGAGGTACGCATTCACACATTCAGTATTTCAAGTACACGTTCACACTCCCAAAATTTCAGATACACGCTCACACACAGGTTCAGACATGCTCGAAACAGGTTCAGTACACGTTCACAAGCAGATATTTATAGTTGCAGACGCAGGTTTTCCTGAGTACACGTTTAATTTGTGTGTGTGTGTGTGTGTGTGTGTGTGTGTGTGTGTGTGTGTGAAAGTAGCTTTAATGCAGGTGTGGAGAGGTGAGAAGGAACAGGTGTGTGGGAGAGCGTAATACAGGTTTAAGACAGTGTGTGTGTGTGTGTGTGTGTGTGTGTGTGTGTGTGTGTGTGTGTGTGTGTGTGTGAGTGGACGCAGTGCAGGTGAGAGTTGGAGTAATAGAGTGAGAAGTAGAGAGGGGAGTGAGTACCGGGAGGGAGGGAGAGAGTGGGAGAAGGAGAGCAGGGCATGAGTAGAAAGTAAAAAGACCATTTAGTGAGAGTGAAAAAGGCCCCAGAAGTACTGCGCGGGGCGGATAAAGAAAACGGAAGGTGAGAGTCGTGTCATGCAGTGAAAAGAGGTGCTGGAAAGTCTGCTCGTCAGTGTCAGTGTTGGAAGGCAGTGTTGTGTTGGTCATTGTTTGTTTGTTTATTTGTTTGTGTTTGTGTGTATATATATGTATGTATGGACTCCAGCATTCAACACGGTATCAAAACACCTGCGGAAGTATTGATGTACAACCTTTTTTTACATGTTAGTTATTCGTATAGCAGCAGCCTATTTCGTGTATTGTTTTTTACTTATTACTTAGTGAATGAAGTAGCAAAGAATGAATATATAATAGAGGAAAACATGATCTGTGCGATGATAAAACAACTTCTAAACTTATAAAATTGGAAAGTGAAATTGGTTAAGGGTGAAGGGAGAGGGTAACGCTAGGAGAGAAAAGATAGGAAATAAAGAAAACGTTGCAAGAGATTAGGTAGGAAGTAATGGAAACGGCAGACGACAGGCAAGTTGAGAAGCAAGACACAGGGAGAGATTAGAGTGTGGAGCAGGGGAAGAGGAGATAAAGGAAAGCAAGAGGGAGAAGAGGGTGCAAACGGCGGACAGGTGGAAGAGAAGAAGATTAAAGGAAAAAGAGGAAGAGGAAACAGAGGAGGAGAGAGAGAGAATTTAGACCAAGTGGGAGGAAGGCAGGCAGGTGGGAAGCAGTTATTTCAGGTGTGAGTTTGTCCAGGTAAGGACCGAAATAGCACCTGCGTCTCCTTTCACCACCGCCACCACCACAGCCACCACCACTATCACCACCACCACCTCCACCACCGTATCAAACCTTAAATAACCCGTCCAGCAGCTGTCAGGTAGTGAGGTATTTTTAATGTGCTATTCATTCTTTTTCACGTAACAGGAAACCGACTCTCTCTCTCTCTCTCTCTCTCTCTCTCTCTCTCTCTCTCTCTCTCTCTCTCTCTCTCTCTCTCTCTCTCTCTCTCTCTTTAATATCGCTCTGGTTTTGATTTTTAGATTCACTACCGGGATTCGAAGTGGTTGGCTGAGCTCCATGGACTCGTTCTGGCCTGAAGAGAGGCTGTGACTGGGTCTGTTCGGGTCTACACATGACTGTTATGGGCTCTATTGGTCTCCCTTAGGCTGAGGGGCAGGGGGGGGGGTGTTGTGGGCTGAGCAAGACTTTACCTTGGAGGGTTTTACAGGCGTGGGAGCGGTCTGGGGGCGGCTGCGAATGGCTGTTATTTGATCGCCGCGGTTATCGGTGGCTGGCATTGGGAAGATAGGAGAGAGAGAGAGAGAGAAGCAAATAAAATAAAATAGGTCTCATATCAAATGTGCAAGGAGTGAGACAAACCTGACATTGTTTTTTTTATGTGTAGTTATTTTTTTATTGTTTCACAAGCATAAGTATATTTTCTTAATTCTTCAAAAAGATCTACACACCACTAGCATTATCTTGAGCCGTTACTACTGCACTTCAGGACACAGGCTTTACCCAATGTCCCAAGTCCCTGTCTGATATTAGTGTACTCCATCGTGCTTCGGCAAATGCTCTAATCTTATCTCTCTGTTTGCCCCAACTTCTGCAATTTCTGGGATGGCACTGTTACTTTTGTTGCCTATCTTTTTTTTTAATTTTATTTTATTTTTATTACGTCTTGGCCTATTGCGCCGGTAGGCTTCTTCCCGGTGGGGCCTGATGGTCGGCCCAGCCCGTTCTGGCGCAGACGAGTGTTTATAGTGGCGCCATCTTGCATTGGGTCATGCTGCCCTCCCGGAGCTCATCTTTAATCCTAGAATCTAGAGTCCGGGTTGATAGGTGGTCTTCTGGATAATACTAATAATACGACCTCCCCGAGTTAATTGCTTCATATTAATCTGCATTAGAATATCTTCAACATTTGGATGCTCCTCACTGCGTGATGCTCGCCTCTTATTTTTCCATATTATACCAGCACTCCATTCTTTCGAGTTATTGTGCAGCGCCAAGTTTCTGAGCCGCATGTTAAGATTGACATAATATACTGATTGTATGCCTGTGTCTTCAGGGAGAGTGGGAGATTGCTATTCATGATATATTCATGATATTGCCATGTTTTCCAGAGGCGCCCTATCCCATTCCAATTCTCTTTCTGATTTATTTTTCGAGGGATGTGTTTACACTGATCTAGATGTGTGTTCTTCAGTTTTCTCAAATGTCTCGTTCCTCATCGTTATTTTGTCGTTCTGTCAACTGATGATCAAACTTTACATACGGTTTATTTATCTTTAACTTCAAATCTACCTTTAAACTTTTTATGAGAAGTTCTTCAAGTATCAATGGAAAGTTTTCCCCAGAATCGCCTATGGAGACTGTCATCTGGGAATTTAAGGTTAATTGTTAGGGTATTCTCCGTGTATTGTGATTCCTTTTTTATCTAACTAATTCTTAAATCTTTCTTACTGAGCCTTAAATAACTCTGGATATATTGTATTGACTTGTCTAACACCTTAACTTTTCTTGTGAAGCTTAATTGTTGCCGGCCTGCCTCTACATATACCTACCAACACCTTTATATTGAGTTCATCCACGCATTGCCTCCTGAGCATCTGCATGGCTGTCAGAAATTTTTAGTTAAGTGGAATGATTCCTCTTAATCTCTGAAAGCCGTGCACGAAATCCTAACGTTGCTCATTGCCTCTTTACAGAACACAAACAAAGTATCGCAGAGGGATGGAAAAAGGGCACCGATACTCAATTCTCGCCAACGCCGCAGCCACCATTAAGACCACCGCCACCCCCACCACCCCCACCACCACCACCACCACCGCTGAGAGAGTTTCCATGATCCTATAAATATGGAAATGCGAAGTGCAGTAAAAAATGGACCGACTTACGTATTGAACCGAAGGACGTGAGGCTGCATACTGGGAGCCTCCTCAAGACTAAGCAAAAGGATGCGTCTGTACTCCCGTCACGCCACTACAACAAACAGTACCGGGCCTCCTCAGCACCGCATCAGTAAACACTATTACCACCCTCTTAAACCATTACAAAAGCAGCCGTTCTTCATCCTTCTTCAACTTATTTTCCCTCAGTCTAAATCAGCTGTTTTCAAATCCACTTCATTGGTCTTTCTTCAGCCTACTTTAGCAGTCCTGTAACCCACATTTCCAGCCTTATCTCTGCCCACTTCGTCATACATTCACTCCACTTCACATAATGTATTCCTGCGCTCTTCAAACCACTTCTGTACGGCCTTTTGACGACCCTCCCAGGAAGCGTTGCAAGTTCGCCAGCAAGCCCACGTTAGCCTCCGTCACTCCCCTGAATCCCTAGATTTCCTCGGGGCACTGAACTGGTTGAGCCACAATCTGACGTCGCGTGAAGGTTTACCGGAAGTACGACATCTCCCCCCTCACCCCACTCTCCTACCACACTACACCATGGCAGAGTGAAGAGGGCCCACTCCCCACAGTATGGCCTTGCATATGTGAATGTGTGGATGCTCTGGGCTCCATTGCTCCCTTAACGCGGCGGCCTGTCACAGTGCATGTCAGACTGCCAGGCCCGACCACTGCCTGTGTCATCGCCCCTGTCACCACTGCTGTCACCGCTGCTGTCACCTCTGCCGTCATGGGGGGCGCCTGACATGTGGTTAGCCAGCGAAATGGTGAATGTTTGTCCCGATTTCAAGCTTTACCGCCAGTTGAATAATACTTGTTAGTGGAGATATATCACCCCTTTATTCCCTTTAACTTTGATCGCCTCTACATACAAGTGGAATACCGAGAATATAGAAACATATATTAAAGAAAAACCGGTGAAGGACAGACTGAAGCCAACAAAGTGTTCTAATTTAAATGCTGATTGATTCACGGTCTCAGAATCTTTAGAAAAATCTCACTAGCATCCCCACCACTGTTCCTGCCACCTCTGCTTGCCATTGCCTCCTCCTCCTCCACCATCGAAATACCTGGTGAGTTGGTAGTGTTGCAGTGACAGTAGTAACAATAGTAATGGTGGTAGTGGTAATGGTAGTAATAATGATAATGGTAATTTTAGTATGGCAAACGTGACCATGGCAACAAGTAAAACCAGAATAGTTGCGGAAGTGGTTGTAGTGTTAGGTGACTCGGTAGCAGCAGCATTAATGATTTAAAGGAAAATGCATCGGCGATCGGCTTAAGTGAAGAAAGAAGCTTCTGTTCCGCCCACCACCACCACAATCACTACCACCTCCACCACCTCAATCACCACCCCATCACCACCCCATCACCACCACCTCTCACCACCACCTCTTACCACCACCACTACCACCACTTCAATCACCACCACCACCACCTCAATCACCACAGCCATCACCACCGCCATCACCACCACCACCTCATTCACCACCACCACCACCTCAATCACCACAGCCATCACCACCGCCATCACCACCACCTCCACCACCACCAACACCACTGTGACAAATGATCACGACGATGATTACGATAATTATTATTCTCATTACAGTAATTATTCTGTTCACACTCATGAAACAAACCTTTAATTGTTGATTGATCAAACGCATGACTAGTGTTTAAATATTTATTCGACAATAATTGCCACCTAACCTGAGTATTACTAAATATATAATAATGATAATAATAGTAATAATAATGATAATAATAATAATAATAATAATAATAATAATAATAATAATAATAATAATAATAATAATAATAATAATAATAATAATAATAATAATAATAATAATAATAATAATAATATAAATACTAATACTATTAATAAGAAAAAGAAAAAAAGATGAAGAAAAAAGAATAAGAAAAATAAGAATAAGAATGGGAATAGGAATAAGTACAATAAGAAGATGAAGAAGAAGAAGTAGGATAAATTACTTTTATTTTTATTAACCTCCTTATTATTATTATCATCATTATTATCACCATTATTATTACTGGCATTATTTTTTCAACCATTATAATCAGTTCCGTTGCTCTAAGAAGGATCAAACGCTACTTCCCGCACACAAGTAATCATGTTCATTATTTTATTCCAGTTTGCATTATTTATTCGTCTGATGCAATGTTCCAAGAGCTTTGTGTGAGATCAGGTGAAGAAATAATTACTTCGCTTATTATTATTTTGTGGTACATGATCAGAGGACTGCTTTGTGCTTGCAATTATGATATTTTGTTAGGGTTGACTTGCTTATGTAGAATTTCATAAGGTTAGGGTTAAATAAGGTTAAGATTGACCCGAATATATAGGTTTTGATAAGTTTAAGGTCACTCGATTATGCTGGATCTAATTTGGTTACGATGTGATTATGTTAGTATTTGGTAAGATTAAAATTGACTTGATTAGATTGGATTGGATTGATTTTAGTTTGGTTTAACTTGCATAGTTTTGGGTTAATCTGGGTTGGGTTTGGTTGAATTGGATTTGTCTAGGCTTGACTGAATTTGGGTTGGTTAGATTGAAAATGAATAGGTTAGGTTGGAGGTCACTATGTAATGTAGAAGAGCGATTAGTAAAAATAGTTATTAGGTTACTGGATTTAGGTTCATAACTAGTAGTAACGAATTTGTGAATGACTAGGAACAAAGAGCAAATAGGTTAGGATGCAAGACAAGTGGTTCTTTGGAATAAATTATTGGGAATCATTGGCAAGGAAATCACTTCATCAACTCAGCTACTTAGCCATACTGTCGATCTAATTCATACATTCATTCATTCACTCATTCAGTCAGTCAGTCAACCAGTATATCAGTCAATCAGTCAATCAATTAGTCAGTCAGTCAGTCATTCAGTCAGTCAGTCAGTCAGTAAGTCACTCAGTCAGTCATTCAGCCAGCAAGTCAGAAACCCAGCCAGTCTGTCTCTGTCTGTCTTGTCTGTCTGTCTGTCTGTCTGTCTGTCTGTATGTATGTATGTATATGTATGAATGCATGTTTGCCTACCAATCACCTAAGTTACAACCCCGTCAAACCAGCCAGTCAGTCAACAACCCAGCCAGACAACCAAGCCTGCAAGTCATTCGTTCATCTATTCATTCATTCAAGCTCTCAGTCAGTCAATCAGTCAGAAACCCAGTCAAGCGTTCACATCACTCAATCATTCACTCCATTATTCCGTCAGTCGGTCAGTCAATCCGTCGTTAATCAGCAAGTCACCCAGTCAGCCAGTCAGTCAGTAAGTCAGTCAATCCAAAGCAGCTCGCCAATGACTCAATTAGCATTCACTCCCCTTTACGTAAGACCAGAAATAAAAACGTCTATTCTTCAGAGGATCCAACCCCCTCCCCATCCCTCTTCGTCCCCTCCCCACCCTCCTCCCCCCTTCCCCCCTCGCGCCACTCCCTGCCAATCTTGAACCCTCGGAAAACAGCTTCGGCTCATATTCCGTCTCTTCGCAGATTCTTCCGCCGGACTCTGAAACTATGTCGAAAAAAAAAGAAAAAGGAGGAGAGAAAGGATAGAATATTCCGGATCGAATTAAAAGTATTCCCGGATCTGTCCAGAGTTCGTCGCTGTTGACTTGATTACATTCTCTCTCTCTCTCTCTCTCTCTCTCTCTCTCTCTCTCTCTCTCTCTCTCTCTCTCTCTCTCTCTCTCTCTCTCTCTCTCTCTCTCTCTCTCTCTCTCTCTGTTTATTTTTTTTCTTACTTTCTTTTCATTTTTCCTCCTTCCTTTGTTTCTTCTTCCCCTCCGTTGTTTCTTTCTTCTGTCTTTCTTTTTTTTCCCTTTATTTTCACTGCCTACGAGACATATTTTTAAGAATTTTAGGACTTACTCATTCTTTCTTTTCTTCTTAAACCTCTTTTTTTATTTTCTTCCTTCACCCCTTCCCTTTCTCCTTCATTCATTCCTTTTTGTATCTTCCTTCTTCCATTTCGTCCTTTTCCTCTTCTTTTTCCTTTTTCTACCACTCCTTCTTTTTTCCTTTTTTTTCAGTCTGACCTTTCCTTTCATTTATCCCGTATTTCCTTCCAATATTCCTCCCCTCCTCAATTCCTCCACTCGCCCTTTTGTTCCTTTGACCACCATTTCATTCGTTTCCATTCCTTTTTCTTCCTTTTTTATTTATTTTTTTCTCTGCTTTCTTCTTTGCTTCCTTTCTTCCATCTGTGCTTGTTCGTTCATTGGTTTGTTTCCTCCTTCCTTCCTTCCTTCCTTCCTTCCTTCTGTGTTTGGTCTTTCGTTCTTTGTTTAGTCTGTCTTTCCTTCTTTCCTTCTTTCCTTCCTTCTTTTATTTCTTTTTTTCTTCCAAACTTCCGTAATGCCATTCCTCCTTCCTTTATTTCCTCCTTCCCCCTTTCTTTCCGTACTCTCTTCCTTCTGTGGTCTATCATTCATTTGTTATTCTTTTTTATATTCCTTTTAGCCTTCCCTCCTTCTTTCATTTCCTCCCTCCCCTTCTTCCTCCACCGCTCCTCCTCCCTCCCCACCTCTTACCTTCCCTCTCTCCCTCCCCCATCAACGCCCACCCACAATATAAAACTTCCCCCAAAAACACCCTAATTGTTGGTCTCCTCGCCCCAGTTATTGCCGCGTCCATCATCTCATTACAACCAAACTTCTTCAGCACTGCACTTCAGAATGCATCCGCCTCCAGCTCTTCTCCACTCTCCCTCCACTTCTCTATAACTTATCTTCCACTTCTCTGGCATGGTATTCATTTTTCCTTTCTGTCATCTCATCTCTTCACCTTTTTCCTTTACCTCTCTTTCATCTTCCCCTCCTTCTCGTTCTCCTTCTTATCTTTTCTTTTTCGTTCTCCTTCACTCCTCTTTTCTTCCATATCGGCTGTTTATCTTCACTTTCCGTTTTGCTTTCTTCCTTTCTCCATCTCGTCCTCATCTTTTTGTTTTCTCCTATTCCTTAAAGTCTCTCCGTTCTCCAGTTTTCCTCCACATCTCCGACATCTTCACTTCTTACTTCCTTCGTCTACATCGTCTCTTCACCTTCTTCTCTTTCCCTCCCTTCTCATTGTCTACCTTTTCTTCGTCTTCTTTTTCCTCTTCGTCTTACTTCTCGTTTTCCGCCTTCTCCTCTTCTTCTTTTTCCTCTTTCACCCCTCATATTCCATTTCCAGCATTTTTACGTACTCTCTGCACGCCCCCCCCCCCCCCTTTTCTTTTTTAGAATTCATATATCCAATACCTTTTCACTTTTTCGTCCTTCAACTTTTCTTAATATTTTTGCACTCTTCGGAATTCAACCTTCTTCTCCTTCGCCTTTCTTTACCCTTCCTCGTTCCCCCTCCTCTTCATGTTCCTCCTCTCCCTTCTCGTCCATATCCTCGTCTTTGTCCACCTCTTCTTCTTGCATTTTTATTCTCTTTTCTCTCTCCTCTTCTCCTTTCTCTCCGTGTACTCTTCAAGTTTCAACCCTCCTCCATTCCTCCTCCACTTCTCCTCCACTCTTCTCCCTTCCCTCCCTCTTCCTCGCATGCTCTTCACACGTCAGAATTGAACTCTTTTTTCCCTCCTCCTCCTCCTTTTACCAATCAATTCTTCTCCCGTTCCTACCCTTCCTCCTCTCGTTTAAAGTTTCTCTCTCTCCTCGTCTTTCTCCGTCAGTCTCTCTCAGTTCTCTTCATTTTCTTTCTGTCTTAATCCTTGTCTTTCCCATTCTTTTCCTTTCAATATTCCGCCCTTTTGTTCCTCTCGTCACGCTCCTTCTCCCCTTATTGTTCGCTTTCTCTTATTCACTTTTTATTTTTATTTTCCTCTCTCCTTCACTGTTTGTCTAATTGCTGCCTATCACTCCTTCCTTCTTCCTTCCTTTTTCTCCTTCAAATTTATTCACTTCTCATCCACCTTCTCTCATCTACTTGTCCATCTTTTCCTTATCTGTTTCCTCCTCTTTTTTTTCTCCATCCTCTCGCCCTTCTTTTGCTTCCTTCGTCCATTCCTTCCTTCATCATTTCCCTTCTTCATTCTCATATTTCTTTTATTTTCTTCTTTCTACATTTTGATTTTTCTTCCACCTTATTTTCATCTTTCTCTTTCCTTTTTTCCTTCGTCTCTTCTTTCCTTCCTTACTTCATTTATTTCTTCCTTCCTTCCTTTCTTCTTTCATTTGCTCCTTCCTTCCTTCCTTCATTCATTTCTTCCGTTCTTCCTTCGTTCCTTCGTTCCTTCGCTCCTTTGCTCCTTCCCTCTTTCTTTCCTTCCTTCTTTACTCCTTTCTTTCTTCGTTCTTTTGCTGATACCCTTTCTCCACTTTATTGCATCAGTATGTCTGGTTTTGCATTCGGAATATGAGTTGTTCTGAAAGTTGAGGAAATTGATTTTGTGAAGACTGCATGCAAGAGAGGCATACTTTACTTTTTATTAATTGTTTGTGCTTTCTTCTTTCAGTGTTTCCTTCTGTTAACGAAAAATACGCGGAGAAAAATGAGACCCTTCTGCGCTGGTTCCTATTACATCAAGGCAGTTTGGTGAGTGTTGATCTTTTGCTTGTCTGTTTGTGTTTGTAGAAAATTTATTGTCGTACCATATCTCTTCCATCGTACTCCGGAAAACATTCGCTCCTCCTTCCTCTAATATTTTTCTCCCATCATCCGTTTCCTAACCTCGTCTTTCACCTTCTTCCTCCAACCCCATTCTTACCTTCATCACTAAATCATTTTCATCTTCTTTCTTTCTCCGTTTATCTCCTCCATTTCTCCTCTCTCGCCTTTTCTCTCACATCCACATTGTTTTATCTCCAATTACAACTCCCTACATCATTTTCCTTCATGCCTGTTTCACCTATTCAAAAACTCCTTTCTGTATTTTATTTTCACTCCATCATTTCTCCTCCATAACCATTCTTTTTACATCTACTTTCTCCCTTTGTATCTCCTCATGCACCTCCCGTCATCACCTTTCTCCTGACTTTTATCTTCCATCCTTCATCCTGCTCATAAAGTCACTCTTTCTTTCCTTTCTTTATCTTTATTCTCATTCAATTCGTCTTCATTACCCCTATCGATACCTTCACTCTTTTTTTTCCTATTTCCATCTATACATCACCCATTCACCTTTTTACTTACTTTCCTTCTTCATTCACTCTACTCAAAAACTCACCTGCCTGCTCTTTCCTTTTAAATTTCACTTCTTACCTCAACTTTCTGCCTTCTATCTCCACCTTCATATTCCTCTATCACCCTTCTCCTTACATTCGTCCCCCCTTGATTTATTATAGTGATTACATTGTACCTTCCTCCCTCTATCTCCCTCTTCATTTACGTTTACCTCTCTCGCTTCTTGCTGTTCATTTCTATAGCCCGCTTTCGTTTTCTCCCAACCTCTCTGTCACTCTCTTTAGCTATATTTTCTCCCTCTTGGATCTGTCTCCCTCTGTGCCTCTCATCTTCTCCCTTTCTCTCTCTTTACCACCCGTTTCCTCCCTACCCCTCTTTCAATCTCTATCCATACCTATCGTTTTCTCCTTATCACTCTTTGTCTGTCTCCCTCTCCCTCTCTCTCTCTCTCTCTGTCTGCCTCTGTACATCTCTCTCTCTCTTTCTCTCAGTCATCGAAAAAGGGAGCAGGTTTATTTTACACCTTTGTTTACTGTGTTTGCCTTCACGCCGTATTGTTTACACTCCAAATGAAAAAAGGTATTGGTTTGATAATGTTTTTCTCCCAATGCAATTTTATGTATGTGCTCCGGTTTTTATTTCATTTTATTTTATTCTTTTACTTTTCCTTACTATTGCTGGTATGAGAGAGAGAGAGAGAGAGAGAGAGAGAGAGAGAGAGAGTAGAGTGAGTAAAAGAGCTGAGTGAAAAAGTGAGCGAGCGAAAAAGCGAGGAAGTGAAGTGAAAGCGTATACGTGTGTGTGTGTGTGTGTGTGTGTGTGTGTGTGTGTGTGTGTTGGGTTTGAGGAAGCAGGTTTATTGCGTTATTTTACATGTGGGAAAATAATACTATAACAGGTGGGAGGGTTTATGGCATGTACGAGCAGAGGGGGCGTGGAGGGGGCGGAGGAGGGGGGCAGGGGAGGAAGGAAGGAAGGGAGGTGTGAGAATATTTACAAGAGGGGCGGAGCGGGGCGGGGATGGGTTGTAAGTAATATTCAGAGGGAGAGAAAAAGAGAGAGGGAGAGTGGGAGAGAGTGAGAGAGAGAGCTGGAGTAAAAATGTAAGGGAGCAATTAATGAAAGAATAGTCGAATGAATTTATGATTGGTTGAACGAATGAATGAATGAATTAATGAATGAATAAATGAAATTGGGAAGGAAGAATGGACGGAAGGATGGAAAGAAGGAAGAAAGGAAGGAAGTAACGGATGAATGAATGAATGAATGAATGAGTGAATGAATTAATGAATGAATGAAGGAAAGAAGGAAAGGAAAAAAAAGCAAGGAAGGAAGGAGGGCAAGATGGAAGGAAGGGAGAATAAGAGTGAAGAAATGAAAGGAAAAAGATAACCAGGGAAAAACAAAAGAAAGAAAAAAAAAGAAAATTAACCCTTAAGAGAAATCCACGAAAAGAAAAAAAAATCAAACAAGGGGGAGAGCAATATAATAGGATATAGAAAATCATAGATAAAAAAATGCGAGGGAGGGAAAGAAGGAAAAAAAGATAAAGGGAAAGAGAAAGGGACGCGTGTGGATGGTGAGCAAAACTAATTCCGTTATTGAAACTGGAAACAAATGAAAAATAAAAATAGAAAACAAATATAAAAGCAACGAGGGAAGGTAAAGCGTAAAGTGTTGCTATATATTTCCAGCCCCGCAAAACTCTTCCGAAGACTGATGGACAGGTTATAATTATTGATGGTAATTAGGACAGGTGCGAGATAATGATCGGGCTGATTACAAGCACGTTAAGCGTAATGATGCATGAAGACGAGACAGCTACACATACATACATATATACATACACACATACATACATACATACATACATACATAGCAGGATTTATGATGATTCTACTGGTAATTTAGTGATGGAGATATTAATACTGAAATGTTTGTAAGTTGAATATGGTTCATGATTTATTCATTACCACTACTACTACTACTACTACTACTGCCACCACTACTACTGCTACTACTCTTCCTATTACTACTACTACTACTGCTTACCTGTGTGCATTGATGAGTTCCTTGAGGGTGTCGCGGTGAGCCTTGAGGGCGGGCGGGGGAGAGCCATCGTCGGTGAGGGAGAGCTGCGGGTGGACGGGCGGGGAGCGGGCATAGGAGGGGAGGGAGGTGGAGGCCGTGTCGCTCTCCCCTAGGTCCACCCAGCTGGCGCACCTGTGGGGAAGGTGGAGGGTTTGGGGGTGTTATTAAGTGGAGTGACCGTTGTGTTATTGTGTAGTGGTTATTCTTCACCTTTTTTGGGATTTCTTTACTCCTTCATCTCTTTTCTTTTTCCTTCTGTTTCTTTTGCATTTCATTCTTTCTCTTTCATTCGTTGCCTCAGACACACACACACATACCTTCCTTTTAAGTCGTTTTATATCTTACACCGTTATCATATTTTTCTCTTATTCCTCTGTTCACACCTTAATTCCTTTCACTCCATGCCCACACGCCTTCCTTAACTTACATTTTCCTTGCACTTTCCTCCTTTCTTGCTTTCATCCACACAGTTTCCCTTCGCCCACACAGTTTCCCTTCGCCATATCAATGCACTTCTCTTCATTTCCCCGCTCCTTACTCACACGATTTTCCATTCTCTGCCCCTTTCTTATCATTCCTTCATCTCATCACCCGCCGTTTGCTCTCTTTTTCTTCCACACTCCCTACATTATTTTCCTTTCTCTCCCCTTTCCCTATTCATTTCTTTACCTCATCGCACTCCGTTAACTCCCATTCACTTCCTCACTTCTTACTCACACGACTTTCTCTTCCCTTCTCTTCCCTTTCCCTTTCATTCCCTCATCACGTCACTCGCCTTTTCCTCACCTGTATCGTATGGAGGAAGGTAGCGAGAAAGAGATTTCCTGGAAGAGACTATCCATCCCTGGGCTGGCCGTGGCCCCGAGCAGACCGCTGGAGCTGAGATAGATAGATAGATAGATAGATAGATAGATAGATAATAGAGAGAGCGAGAGAGAGGGAGAGGGAGAGAGAAAGAGAGAGAGAAACGAACATATATAGACAGATGCAGACAATCAAGCAGGGAGACAGAAACAGAAGCACAGACAAACACAGACAAATAAGTAGACAGCATAGAGAAACAAAATAGAGATAGTGAATAGAGATAAACAGAGAAATAGATACACAGACAAACAGATATAGACAAACAGATAGACAGAAGGACAGAAAGACACACACACACGTACGGACAAACAGCGAAAGACACACATTTTCGAAATAGAGACAGACAAAAAGAAAGGAAAGAAAGACATAATAGAAGGAAGAGAAAGAGTAACAGCAAATTAGGTCATGAATGTATGAATCAATCCATACGTAGTTGTAGAGAATTTTGAATTTATTGAAGGAAATGAAGAGGAAAAACCAGTGCACCAAAATAAATGCATGTTGTAAATTTTGGAAGGTAGAAAAGAAACAACCAAAAATATTAAGGTTTTTGAGGAGAGAGAGAGAGAGAGAGAGAGAGAGAACAAGAAAAAATAAGATTATGGAAAACAGGGATACAGAGAGAAAGGTGTGGAAAAAATTCAAAAGAAACGAAACAGATGGAGAAATTTGTAATTCATGAAAGCGGAAGTGAGAAATGGGAGGGACAAAGAAAACAGAGAGAACGAATATTGGCGCCAAAGAAATCGGCAACGTGAAAAAAAAGGGGGAAAACAAAGGCAAGGAGAGGGAAGGAAAGGAACGTGGGAAAATATGAAAAAAAATGAAAACCTAGAAAAAAGAAAACGATGCAGGAAAATAAAAAAAAGAACTAAAAGACAATAAGACTAGAATAATTTAGAAAGGCTACATTTACCTCAACCAGAAGAAAACAACACATCATATGTATATTTTTTTCTGGGTGAGTGTTCGTTCAGCACACACAAAAAAAGGATCATAATTAAGGACCGCGTACTGGATGACGGGTTATTAGCAGCGCCCTAGACAGCTCTAAATTATGCGCGTGTATATACATAAGTCATCACAGCACTTGCCCCTAATGCTACAAATACAACTAAGCTATACTTATGTTACAACGGGTTCATGTGTGTGTATGTGTGTTGATGATGATAGTCGTTTAGATACAAATAAATATACATACATGAGCTGAAGGTGAGGTATCAAAAAAATGTGTACTGATGGAAAATGAAAGAAAAATTACACATCAAAAGGGCGGATGTGGTGTGATGGTAAGGGAAGAGAGATGGAATGAGCGGTCTGGGAGTAAGGGGAGAAAAAGGAGGAGGAGGAGGAAGAGAAAGAGGAGGAGCAAGTTGCTGTAAAGGATGGGGTGGAGAAGAGGGCGGGGAGGGGTCAAGAGTAATAGGCTGTGCGGGGAGGGAAGGCGAGTGATGTAGTGGGGAGGAGGAGGAGGCGGGGAGGCAAGATGGATGCGAGGAGAAGACCGATGGCAGCTGCGGGATTCCTCATTAGGCGGCTTGAATGGGGAGATTATGAGGCGGCGCACACACACACACACACACACACACACACACACACACACAAACACACACACACACACACACACACACACACAGTCACACACTTTCATACAAGTTCTTGAGATGATTAAAGAGAGTTTTGTTTTTGCATCAGAGTAAAAACGTAAAGTTGTTTTAGACTAAATGTATCAGACTTTTGGGTGTTCACGTGCACTAGCGTGTTGATGTGATTGGTGGGGGCGAGGAGTGATGGAGGAAGGGGTGCTGAGGGTGTGGCGGGTGGTTATGTGTTCGTGTATTTGTGTGATGTTTGTACGTCGTATTTAGTGTGTTATGAGGGTCGGCTGATTAAGGGGAGCAGCGCCCCACCTGCTCCATGAACTCACCTGGACACGCGAGGCAGCGTGCAGTAGGCGGGGTTCAGCAGCTGCATCGGTGGTCTCGGCTGTTGCTGCAGCTGCTGTTTCTGCTGCTGTGTGTAGGGCAGGTCCAGCAGGTCAGGGTAGTGGCTGCCGCTGGCCATGGAGAGCGTGGAGCCCCGCTGCGCCCCCATCTGCAGCAGGCGACCTTCCTTGCCCTCGGCTGCGTGTTCTCTCCACCGCAGCCGCTCGTCGGGCGTGGGCAGCCCCGTCACCGCCAGCTCGGACTTGGGGATCTCCACGTATGACACTGTGCTCGGCGAGCTCGACTTGCCGCTGCCGCCAGGCCGAGGCTTCGACATCTTTCGCTGCTCAGATTCAGCGTAGGAACTTGACTTTTCCACCTCCTTCGTGGAAGGGAAGTCGTCGACTGAGGCGTCACGCAACATCCACGACTTGTCTGAGTGTGTGGGCAGCGGCGACGACTCGTCAAGGTCGTTGGTGGGCACGATGTGGTAGTCGGCCAGCTTTGGATGGGAGTCGCTGGAAGTGCTGCCGCGGTCCTGCGACATCTGAGGTGTTTCTGTCTTATGATCAGTCTCCACTCCGCGCCGCAGCCTGGCCTGCTGCCGCCGCCGCAAGAGGATGGCGGTGAGGAGCAGCAGCACAACCAGGATCATGGCCATGGCTGTGAGCAGCCCGCCGGTCACAAAGACGCGATCCATGGTCACCAGCCGCACCTCCGCCACCTCGTTGGACACCTGCAGCGTGAGGTTGGCCTCTGATCTGCCCGCCTTGTTGAGCGCTACGCAGCGGTACGTGCCCTGGTCCCGAGGCCCCGCCCCTTTCAATGTCAGGTTGGACAGTCGTGTCTCCTGGTTCGCCGACATGGACTCCAGCACACGGTAACGCTCGCTGCCGTTACGTATCGCCCGATCTCCGAGGAACCAGGACACCGTGGCATCGATATCATTCTCGATGCGACATGACAGGGACACGTTTTCGCCATGCGCAGCCAGGACGCGTGGGGCCACGGCCGTTAGTTGCGGCACACACACAAACTCGTCCAAAGTCAGTGCCTGCCACGACCTGCCTTTGAGGCGGTCTGGTTGCACGCAGGTCGGCGGCTCTAGGAAAGCAACGTTGCGCTCGATCATCCATCGCCTGAGTGGCCTGAGGCGACAGTCGCAGTGCCAGGGGTTCGCGTCGAGGTGCAGCTCGTGGATGGCGACGAGGGGGTGTACGATGGCTGCGTCCAGCGCTGCCAGGCGGTTGTCGGAGAGCTTCAGCACCTCGAGGCGGGTCAGGCCGCGGAAGGCTCGCTCGTTCACGACATCGATTTGGTTCTGGGAGATGACCAGGTGCACCAGGTCAGGCGTGGGGGTGAAGGCCTCCTCGGGCAGTGAGGTGATGTAGTTGTGGGCGAGGCGAAGCTCCCGCAGGCCAGGCACGTCGGCGAGGGCCTCCGAGGGCACGGCACGCAGCATGTTGTGGCTCAGGTCCAGCTCCACCAGGTTGGCCAGCATGTTGAAGGCGCCGTGGTCCAGGTGCTTCAGGTTGCAGAAGTTGAGCCTCACCTTCTGCAGGTTCACCAGACCCGCGTCGATGAAGGCGTCGCGCGGTAGGATCTGCAGGTTGTTGTGCTGCAGATTAAGCACCTGCGTTGTGGAGCCAAGGCCGCGCGGGATGTCTATGAACTCAGCGTCAGGACACGACACCGTCTCCTTGCCATCCCGCCACTTACACTCGCACACCTTGGGACACGTGCCCGTCGCGCCGCACACCGCCCACGCCCACACGAACGACCACACCCACGCCCAGATGATGGCCGCCCGTAGCCTGGCGAAAGTGCCGAGAGCACAGCGGTGACTCCAAGGCTTCATGCTGAGCGTTGTGGGTCGCCTCTGCCTCAGCACCCCGCCAGCACCATCGTGGCACCGCTCCCCCACCACTATTTCATGGCGCTTCCCGCCCCGCCCCGTGCATAGCTCACCGTAGCTCGCCGCCACCTGAATAGTCAAAACCAGTAAACTGTTTCCGAGTTGGTGCAAACTCTGCCGCTTCACTAAATGGTGCTACAGCCAGCACGTGAGGGTCTGGCGGGCAGACTGGCTGGCTGAGAGTCTGGCTGGTAATCTGTCTGGCTGGCTGGACTGCTGGATGCCTTACTGGTTGGCTGAGTGACTGAATATAATGAAGAGCTTTTTGACGGTAAAACACTCGGCCACAGCAGCCAAGCGGCGAAGGTTGGTTCCTTTACCTCCCTCCACCGATAACTTTCTCACCCGTTATACGAATTCCAGCGGCCCCGGCTGCCTCCTGTGCCTGATTGGAATTCCGGATCTCCGCGCCACCATTCCTTCCCGCTGAATCTGGAACGAGAGGAGACAAAAAATAACCCATTGTTGATCGCGGCTGGCGCAATTCTTGTTTCCACATGAGAAACGAATGAATAAAAGAAAGAGAAAACCTGCCAGGCGATGGATAAGGGGAGAAGAACGAGGAGGAGATGGAGGAGGAGGAGGAAGAGCAGGAAGATGAAGAGAAAGAGAAAGAGGAAGAGGAAGAGGAGAATGAAGAGAAGTAACTGGAAAACGTGGCGGAGGAGGAGGAGGTGAATTAGTGAAGGAGGTGTTTGTGTTCAGTGAGCCGTCAGCGATCTGTCAGGAGGAGTCGGAGGGAAGGGTACTTGGCGGCTGCTAAATGCCTACGTCCGAGGGAAAGGGGAAGAAAGTCAAGAGAGTCCGCTGATTAGGAAGTCATTGCATCGAGGGGACACAGAGGGTGAGGACGGCCTGAAGGGACTGAGATTCCGAGAGAAAGGGAAGAGAAGGCACGCATAATGGGTCTGGGAAACCCACGAGGAGTTTACGCACGAGAGAGGGACTGATAGTTGTTGTGCCTTTCACTTCGGAAGCTCTTGAGGAGGTGAGAGAGGGAAGGGGACACGGGTGATGAACAGCGGCAGGGTAGAGGGAGCGAGGGAATATGGAAGAGGCGTGTAGAAGGGTGTGAGTATTTCAGAGGAAGGTGAAATGCTGAAAAGGAATAATAGGATATGTATGGCAGGTGTGGCGTTTGATTAGGAGGAGGTGAAGTGACTTGTGAAATGAACAGTAGGAGGGAAAGGAAACTTAGGAAAGTGAACATAGAGGAGGGAAAACAAAGAAAAGACATTGGTATAGGGTCAGTGATTAGCGTTTTTTTTTTCTTCATTTTGTTTTGCCCTTTTGCTCCCTTTGCTCTAAAAAAAAAAAAGCGACTGAGTTCACAAGGAAGAAAATGAATAACAACTTTAGGAATCACACGTTTTAAAATAGTAATGGGGCAGTGATTAGCGTTTTTTTTTCTTCATTTTATTTTGCCCTTCTGCTCCCTTTGCTGTAAAAAAAAAAGCGACTGAGTTCACAAGGAAGAAAAAGAATAACAACTTTAGGAATCACACGTTTTAAAATAGCAATGGTAAGCAACGTTGCCAGATTGTCGTACTCAACCGCTTATATTTCCCGACTTCCTACCCCAAAACTGTCTTCGGGGCTCCAATAACGAAACTCATTTATAGTTATCGTTAAAAGAGTTAGATCCTGATGTTTCTTGGCAATATTTAGGCGTCAGAAACCGGTAAATACTATGCTCTGAGTACGATAATCTGGCAACGGTGATGGTGAGGGACAACGGAAACTAAAGAAAAAAATAAAACGAAGAACACTTGAAGGACAGGCGGAAGGAAAAGTCATAGGGAGAAGATCATTGTGAGCTTATACATGAAGAGAAAGTGTTCCAGCGTCTTAATTAGAATACCCTCGAGAAAGACAATCTGGAGACGGACTTGGAAGGGAGAAAGAAAACGGAGAAGTGGGCTTGAGGAAGGCGGTCTAGCCACGAAGGCCTCTCCACATCAAAGGACAAAATTTAAGTAATTCCCCGCTAATTAAAAGATTTCCCAAGTGCCATACCCGAAAACTGTGTCTTCTGTGTGTGTGTGTGTGTGTGTGTGTGTGTGTGTGTGTGTGTGTGTGTGTGTATGTGCTCTTCCCATAACTGAAATTGGCGCAAAAGTTTTCCTTCGCCGCAATGATCTTGTGATAATGACTTCCCTTAGCAGTGAAGAAGGAAACATTCTCTCTCTCTCTCTCTCTCTCTCTCTCTCTCTCTCTCTCTCTCTCTCTCTCTCTCTCTCTCTCTCTTATTTTTTTCTCTCTGACACTCTCCCTCGGTGTGTCTTTACAACTTTTTGTGACTATATATTTTTTTTCCAAGAGAAGGAATAAGGAAAAAAAAATAGGAATCCATTATCCCGACGAAATGGAAGCAAGTCTTAGAATGGCGTGGAGTATAATGAAGATTTCCGGCGCAGGGAACTCAGAGAAAAGGAAACACAGGGAGGGAAATGTACTGGAAGGCGGACTTAGGACACACGCGGAGAAATAAAAGAATACAACCGGACGCCAAACCGGAAAGTAAGAGAAAAAAATAGGGAGCTTTCATAATGGCGAGGAAAAAGAAGGCGCATCACACTCCTCTAACAGCATTGACACGAGTCTTTTAGTTTTCAGTAATACAATAAAAGGGCTTCAGATTATTTTTACTTTCAGTGTCGAGTAACAAAGATTAACAAGAAAGATATACAAAGCAGACTAATTTGCCATGCTCTTTTCAGTCACTACCCCCCACCCCCACCCCCAAAAAAAAGACAGCAGTATACACATGCCAGATGTTGAAGAAAATAAATAGTTGTGTAGCAGCCATTCACAAAATACAGCATAACATTAGTTGTCAGTATTTCCATAAAGAAACTGTAAATAAAAGTATAGTTATTCATCTTTGCCCATATTTCCATTTACGTATAAAACTCATTCAGAACGTAAGTAGTGAATTTTTCGACTCATAAAACATAGCACAAAATAAACGCTTTCCAGCTACGATAAAAAACGCGCGCACACACACACACACACACACACACACACACACACACACACACCGAAAAAAAAATCGGTTTATGTATTATCACTTGTTTTTTATGAAATGAAAGTTGGTGTCAAAGTTACGTTGGGAAAAATTGTTTAACGCGGCAGAGAAAACAAAACAAAAAAAAAAATCACGCGACAGCCAAGTTTGTGACATAAACAACGATCTGTTGGGATTTACGGAGAGAGAGAGAGAGAGAGATCGACATATCTATTCGCATATATAGCCAGTCAGTCAGTCAGTCAGTCAGGCAGTCAAGCAGAGATAGATGCATCATGGTTTGAGAGAGAGATTGATTCTGCAAGCCCGACAGCCAACTAGACACACACACACACACACACACACACACACACAAACACAGTAGAAGATAAACTCAAACACACACACACACACACACACACACACACACACACACACACACACACACACACACACACACACACACACACACACACACACAATCCAAAGTAAATATTTCACTAGCGTCTCAAAGGTTACACAGATTCAACGTTCAGGTGTTTCCCAGGTGAAGTTAAAGACCTTCCTGAACCCCCTATCCCTCCTCCTCCCCTCCTCTTTCCCTTTCTTCACCTTTTTCTCCCTACCTCCTCTCTTATCTCCCAACCTTCCCTCCTCCTGCCTCCTCCACCACCTCCTCCACCACCTCCGCCACCTCCTACCTCTCCTCCCCTCCCTTCGACATCATCCCCTCCTCCTCCTCCTCCTCCTCCTCCTCCTCCTCCTCCTCCTCCCCGTATTTTACACTTCCTCCTACACCTCCACTCTCAGTGGCCCAATTACCGATGTCAATAGCATGTCGGTAAATTCTGGGTTCATCTTAACCACTGGAAAGGAGGTAATGTAACGCCAATTTTCAAAAAGGGAAACAAGTCAACCACCTCAAATTATCACCCAATTAGCTTAATATCAGTTGTAGGCAAGATGTTGGAGTCAATTATAGCTAGGAGCATACTTTAATTCATGACTCACAGCATGGATTTACGAAAGGTAGGTCTTGCCTTACTAATTTGTTATCCTTCTACACTAAAGTAATCGAGGCGGTTGACAGAGATGAAATCTATGACATAGTATATCTAGATTTCAGGAAAGCGTTCGACAAAGTCCCCCATCACCGGCTATTACTAAAATCACAGGCTCACTGCGTAGATGGGAAAGTCTTGAACTGGATCAGGGCGTGGCCTAGTGGTAGAAAGCAGAGAGTGCAAATCAATGGTAAATAATCTGAATGGGGCAGTGTTACGAGTGGAGTTCCACTGGGGTCGGTGCTGGGTCCGCTGCTTTTTATCACTTACATCAATGATTTGGACATAGGAATTAAGAGTGATGTCATTAAGTTCGCAGATGATACCAAGATCGGTAGAGTAATCCAATCAGACCAGGACGCTAGCGTTCTCCAGGATGAGCTTGACAGACTTTGTAATTGGGCGGGGAAGTGGCAGATGGAATTCAATGTCGGGAAGTGTAGTATTCTGAGTGTAGGTAGGAATAACCTCTCACATAATTACTCCTTAAATGACACTCCTCTAAACAGGTCTGGGTGTGAGAGGACTTAGGAGTCTTAGTGAGCACTGACCTTCGTCCAAGGGCCCAATGCATTCAGGCTAAGAATCGTGCAAGCAGGGTACTGGGTTTCATCTCGAGGAGCGTAAGCAATAGGAGCGCTGAGGTCATCCTCAAACTTTACTTAGCCCTAGTTAGACCTCACCTTGATTACGCGGTCCAGTTCTGGTCACCCTACTATAGAATGGATATCAAGATGCTAGAATCTGTACAGAGAAGGATGACAAAAATGATTCAGGGTGTGAGAAACTTGCCTTATGAGGATAGACTTAAGCATTTAAATCTACACTCTCAAGAAAGGCGAAGGTTGCGAGGAGACTTTATCGAGGTCTATAAATCGATGAAGGGCTTTAATAAAGGGGATATCAATAGGGTTTTGGTAGTAAAAGAGCCAGGTAGGACACGTAGCAATGGTTTCAAGTTAGACAAATCCAGATTCAGCAAAGACATAGGCAAGAATTGGTTCACAAATATAGTGGTGGATGAATGGAACAGGCTTGGCAGTCTTGTTGTGGGTGCCAATATCATAGATACATTCAATAAATGGTTGGATAAATTCATGGATAGTGAGATAAGGTGGGGTTAGGATTGCAGGAGCTGCCCTGTATAGGCCAACCGGCCTCTTGCAGACTCCTTATGTTCTTATGTACTAGCGTGCTATTCTTGTTTGTTTTTCTTTTTCTTCCTCTTTTTTTTCCCTCTGATTCTATCTTCTTCTTCTTCTTCTTCTACTTCTTCTTCTTCTTCCTTTTCTTTTTCTTTTTCATTTTCTTATTCTTTTTTCTCTTCTTCTTCTTCTTCTTCTTCTTCTTCTTCTTCTTCTTCTTTTTCTTTTTCTTTTTCTTCTTCTTCTTCTTTTACTTCTTCATTTTCTTCTTCTTCTTCTTCTTATTATTATTATACATATTATCATTATCATTATTATCGTAGTAGTGTTGGTATTTATTTATTTTTCGAAACGAGAGTATTCTTCCTTTTCCTCTTTCTTTTCTGTGTGTGTTTTTTATCCTCCCACTCACCTCAGTTTGTTATTTCTTCTCCTCATTGTTCTCGTTGCATATTTCTTTTGCCTTTTGTGTGTAATTATTTTCGCCGTGGGTGTTTCGTAACTGTGCTCTCTCTCTCTCTCTCTCTCTCTCTCTCTCTCTCTCTCTCTCTCTCTCTCTCTCTCCTTATACCTTTTATTTTTATTTCTCTTCGGTTATTTTTCCTCCATCGCATCTGTCTCTTCCTTCTCATATATATCACTTGCGGTTCTTTTTTTTGTTTCCTTATCATTGCTCGTCCTCTCCGTACCGACTTTCATTTCGTCGTTCTTCCTCTGTTTATCTTGCTGCTTCATCTCGGTTAATCTTTCCCACCCTTTCTTTTTTCTCTCTAAGTTCCCTCCCAAGTTTAGCTAGCTTTGCTCTTTCTTGACTTAATTTACTTAATGCCTGAATCTTTTTCCTCTGCTTTGTCTCCCGGTTTCTCTTAGCTTCCTTTCTTTAAAATTTCTTTATTAGGTCTTATATAATCTTCTTTTATTTATCATAATTAGGAACCCCATTAGATTACTTATTTTTCCTCTCTTTCTGATTATTTTATCTCCGTTTTTTCATATTTTCATTTTCACTTTTTTGTTCGTTTTGTTGCATCGTATTTTTCTTTTTACCTTTTTTTCCCATTTCCAGCGTATCTAAAATTATATGATTATCTTTTTTGCTCATAATTTTCATCGTACGTGACTCAAAAAACTTATCCTCTGTTTGCTGCTGTTTTTTTTTTGACAGTCTATACATTTTTTTTTCTCGTTCCTTTCACCATGGTTAGGGATTCTTCTGCTTCCCTTTCTTCTCTCTCACCTCTCATTGTTTCCTTCCTCTCCTCCTCCTTTCCACACTTCTCTGTTCTTTGTTTGTTTCCTTGCATGGCCTAAAATAAAATTGCAACAGGTGATATTCTCTCTCTCTCTCTCTCTCTCTCTCTCTCTCTCTCTCTCTCTCTCTCTCTCTCTCTCTCTCTCTCTCTCTCTCTCTCTCTCTCTCTCTCTCTCTCTCTCTCTCTCTCTCTATCTATCTACCTGACGTAAGCACACACACACACACACACACACACACACACACACACACACCTTTGATTTTTATATATATGACGTGTTATGTAAAAATATCCAAAGGCATTAACGTTTTTTCATTCAAGTTCTCGCATTTTAATTGAAACCGGTTTTTTTTTTCAATATATTTTTCTCCCAGTTGCACTTTAATATAATCGTGTCACCTTTCTACATTTTAGTCAGACCAGCGTTTCTTTGTTCTCTATGTTTGCTGTTTAATTTTGTGTTTTCGCTTGTAAGTTTTGCATTCTTATAAATACTGTTTTTACTTAATCGTGATCTTAGTAGTTACGACAAAAAGACATAATACTATTAATCTTCGTACCATCATTTATAACTTATACTACTAAATTTACTACAAAAACAGCAAAAACGAAAACCACTACTACTACTACCGGTACTACTACTACTACTACTACTACTACTCATGATTCAACTTTTTCTATTACTTTTCCAACTTCTATATTATCAGTACATCAATAATCTCCCCCCATTAAAAATTCAAAGAAACTCTCGCCCTTGAAACCCCTCTAAGGACAGTACAGTTAAAACGTGTAATATAACAGAGGCCGGCATACACTATGAAATCATAACACTATCTTCGTATATTTCTCCTTGAAGACGAAAAGTAATATGAGTTTGTTTTAAGTCGATTAGCGGTAGTTGTATGTAACCTGAACAGCAAGTGAAAATTTATGATCAAAGCTAGGATAAAACTCTCTACCCTAACTCGTGCATGAATACGGGATAAAAAATAATGAGATGAAACAGAATGAATGAGAAGAACTGAGAAAGAAGATGAAACAGAAAAAAGAAATGAGAAAAGAATGAACGAGAGAAAACGGAAAGTTGTGTGATCGATATTTTACTAACATGCGCTATACAATCACCAATAACAACAAGAGAAGTTAGATTTAGAGGGAAATTTACTACTAATCCAAATATAATGAAAAGGTAGTAATAATGATGATGATAATAGTAATACTGATAATAATGGGGATAAAACAGTAGTAGTAATAATGGTAATAACGATGATTATAAAAGCTTCAGTAGGAGTACTATTTGCGAGAAGAAAAAAACAATAGCAGGGGGGACACTATCTGCATAACATATTTTTTGCACCTCTATTCCGCGAACGTGGAATTGTTTGTACAAATTGTTCATACCGATTTACATTTATGAATTGAAACACAGATAGAGATAGATAGATAGATAGATAGGTAGATAGATAGACAGATAGATAGAGGGAGCGCGCGACAGAGCTAGACATACTTACATAATCGGAAAAAAAATGTAAAACGAACAAAACAAATGAGTGAAAATACGTAATATCGAAGAATATTTTTATCGTATCGTTATTTTTTTTAGCGCTCCGGTGAAGTTTAATCTACGAAGTTATGGCGCCCCGAGGGAAGAAAATGTAGCGATATGAAAGCTGTCACGGGTGGGAAAGAAGAAGAAAAAAAAAAAAGGAACACCGGCGCTGAAATATTCAAATGTGTGCAAAACAAGTTACATTTTCTGACGCGGAGGGAATACTTGATGAGAGTTAGTGAGAGAGAGAGAGAGAGAGAAGAGAGAATAAGCGAGATTGAGAAAGAAGTGGGAAACGTAAGAACATAAATATTAATAGTGGTAGAGAGATAGATTGATAGTTAGGTTTAGACCGATAGATAGGTAGGTGGATAGATAGACAGATTGAAAGATAGATAAATATATGGGAAGAGAATAAATAAGACAGAAAAAATAATAAGGAGGCAGAGAGGGAAATTAGATGCATTCCTAGAAAATGAAATCACGTGTTGCCGTAAGGAAATTCTTTGAACTGACAAAACACGAACGTCACATGAAAGGAAAGAAAACGTAGACATGAACGCATCACAAAAAAAAAAAAAAAAGTTACAAGCACTCGAGTCGGCTCAGTCGCTGCTACGCTTTCTGCTTTCTTCTTTTCATTGTTCGATATTTTCTTTACATTGTCATTTAGCATCATATTAGCATTATGATCTATGTTATCTGTATTATTATTATTATTTATGTCACTGCTGCCACTGCTACGTCAATAACAACATTGATAATAATAACGACAACAACGTGTGGACGATGTAGTGAAACCTGCCACTTAAGCTGTTATTATTGTTGTTGTTATTGTTATTGTTGTTGTTGTTGTTGTTGTTGTTGTTGTTGTTGTTGTTGTTGTTGTTATCATTATTATTATTATTATTATTATTATTATTATTATTATTATTATTATTATTATTATTATTATTATTATTATTATTTTATATCATCACCCAAAAATCGTACCCCCGTCAGCAGAAGCCAGGAAGCAGACACCCCAATCCTTTCCACTGACACTTCCATTTGCTTGTTGTCCTGTTGAACTTTTTATTTGACAGATTGAAAACATGTGTAGCGTAACTTTCGCCTCTTAGTCACAGAAACATCAACATCCTCATCGTAATAATAATAATAACAACAATAACAACATCAATAATGATAGTAATGATAATACAAATAATAATGAAAGTAATAGTAATAAATAACAATAATAACAATATCAACACAATAAACAAGAACAGTTACGCATCGCATCGCAGCACACGGCACATCCCAAGTAAACACCACACACACGCCGGACAAACAGCGCCCGTAAGCAGTGTGTGTTGTGGGAGCGGGAGGTGAGGAGCGGAAAATGTCGGGGCCGTAAAATTATTTGGGCCGGAAACTCGAGGGGAATGGGTGAGAGCAATTACTTTCCCATCTTAGTGGAGAAGTTTTACAACCTTTGCCTGTGGGAGTAGCAAAGGGCGGGAAGGAGGGAGGGAGTAAAGGGGAAGGGAGGAGGAGAGGGAGAGTGGGGCGGGAAGGGGAGGAAAGGAGAGAGGGAGGATAAGTATGTTGATGAGGAAGTACCTGAGGAATAGAAGGAAATGTTTGTTGTGGTAAAGAGTTGGAGAGAGAGAGAACTATATTTTGACTTTGAAGTGTGATGAAGAAAACTAAAATGGTGTGTGAAGAATAAAAAAAAAATATACCAATGTGAAAAAAAAAAATTGAAGCTACTATGCAGAGGCTGAGAACAAAATATATAGTGAAATTTTTGCTCATCCTCTCTACGAACTGTTTTATAATCTGTGACGACGGGGCCGGATATATGTGTTTGAATCGAAAGAATTATAAAAAAAGAACGAAATGCTATGTCGGAGTCTTAGTGATGGGAGCTGTTTATTCATTTCATACTAATATTATCTAAGACTGCTCATAAATGTGGCCTAGGTTAAAAGAGTTATATCAGTTGAATAAGAGGTAAACAGAACATAAAATACAAAAATACGTTACGCAGAAAAATAAGTTATGCACAGAATTATCATTGTTAGTTATTGTTATTATTGTTATTATTATTATTATTATTATTATTATTATTATTATTATTATTATTATTATTATTATTATTATTATTATTATTATTATTATTATTATTATTATTATTATTATTATTATTATTATCATCATTATTGTTATCAACGAAAACAACATAATCAGGTCAGCGTGAGACGTAACCTTTTGTGTCTATGTGCTAGGCAGTGGTACTCATAATCTCATCGTCATTGGAAATTTACAGGTCATGTTTTTTTTCATCCCATTCATCTGGTCATTCATTAAATTATCGTAATTGTTTGTCGGCGTAAAACGGAATTATTCTACAGGACAATTGGATTAACTGGAACGATTTACTTAATTGGCTCAATGATCGATGTGTGTTTGTGTGTAACATACGCCCACACTCGACCCATACAGACTATTGCTTTATACTTTATAGATTTCTTTATGCAGAAGACAGCACCTCCAACACGTACAGTATTAAGAACACACACACACACACACACACACACACACACATACACACACACACACACACACACACACACACACACACACGCAGCACCTGGCAGAAGGAATTTATAATCAGGTGTGTGATGAAACATTGACAGGTGGAACGCCCATTAGTAGCTATTTACCTGGTTGAAGATTATCCACCCTTAAATTATTTGCGGTAGACTTTTTACAGTGGCGATAGATTAATGGCTTGATTCGGTCTGAGTAGGAAGATAATCGTGCCTAATTTCTGGGTTGTGGTAATTTAAGGCACCGAGCAGTGGAGGAGCGAGCTAATGACACTTACTGGTGCATAAATATCGTAATGACTTCATGATTAGGCGTTCGACGAGATGGTGGAGAATGTGCTTTTTTTATGGATAGATAAAACGTAATACTGGTGCTGCCGTGTGTGTGTGTGTGTGTGTGTATTTTACTGACACTCATCAAATCATGTTTTCCCTTTCCACTCCAGAATATATTTTCATTTTCTTTCATCCAATTATTGTTATGTACATCTTAAACCTCCTTTTCCCTTTCAAACCCCACTACTGTAATCCATATATATTTTCCTTTGCTATTATCTTTTCATTTACTCGTCCAATCTATTTCATTCCCCTTTTCTTCCATTTTCTTATAAAACCTAACTCGATCATCTATTCCTTCTAAACAAACATACCTATCTTACCAACCTTACATCCTCTTAACTTCTTCAAACTTCGCCCAAACTCTTCTATACACACATCTCTCCTTTTTACACCCAAGCTTCCCCCAGATCCCCCCCAGGTCCACCCCAGCTTTACTCAAACCCTTTTACGTAGCGCCCCCAGCCATCCCAACCCTTTCCCAGTCCTCATCCGGTTCAGCAGATAAAGGCAACAAGCATCATCATCTGAGCATGCTAAGCAGGGACGAGGGGAAGGTGGTGGTGGTGGGATTAGTGGTGGCGGTGGAGTCTGGGAGCTAACTGGTGCTTGGATGAAGTTGACCAATTAAGAAGCAGCGCCATCTCTTGCTCTGGACTGGCAACTTGGGAACGACCCTCTGTAAAATGAGTCCACTCCTGTAATTGCCTCCGTGCACAAACTGTAGCGACACCACCACCACCACCACCACCACAACCACCAGCAATACCACCACCACCACGGTCTGCCTTTACAATTACAACACAAAGACCACTTATTTATGTACCACCACTTTGCTCTCTATGTTCCCTCCTCACTACCACCACCACCACGACTACCACCACCACCACCACTACCATCACCACCACTACCACCACCACTACCACCACCACCACTACCACCACCACCACCACCACGACTACCACCACCACCAATACCACCACCACCACGACTACCATCACCTCCACTACCACCACCACTACCACCACCACCACTACCACCATCACCACCACCACCACCAACACCACAATGATTGATACTATTTTTGTCTTTATCTCACTCCTCTTCTCCCACTTCGTCTATCCTCCTCCTCCTCCTCCTCCTTTTCCTCTTCCTGTCTTATCTCTGCCTCCACCACCACCACCATCATCATTGTTTTTATCTGCTTCATTAGTACCGAGGACGCTACCACCCTCACCACCACCACCACCACTATTCCTACTCCTCCCTCACTCCCACTCTCCTCCCCCCTCTAACACCCACTCCACTGAATTTCTTCCAGCGCCACAATCACCACTACCATTATTACGTTTTTCCCCTCCTCTCTTCCTCCCTACCCACTACTTGTCTTCTTCCACTAACATTCCTTACTCCACCACCACCACCACCATTCTCCAGCACCGATGCACTATTAACCATGCATGCCTCCCACCACCACTATCCCAACCACCACTACAACCAAAAATTCTCCTGGCCTCCACAACCATTACCGCCTCACCACCTCGACCACCACCACCTCCACCACCTTCGCTAGTACGCACTGTATTCACTCTTTTCACAGCTGCTCCAAATTCCTGCATCCTCGGTGTTCTCTCTCTTTCTCCTCTCCGTTCTCTCTTGCCTCGGTCTTCCTTTGTTACTTTCTGTTTACCGAGAATGTTGTTTCTGCTCACCCGTTCCTCCTATTTATGTTGGTGCTCTTGCTCTAGTTTCTCCTCCTCTTCCTCCTCCTCCTCCCTCTCCTCCTCTGAAGTTCCTATCCTCCTCTCTCCTTTCTCCTCTCTCTCCCTTTTTGCTTTCTCCTATTCTCCCCTCTACCGTTTTCCTGTCTTGTTTTCTTTGGTTTTCTATTCTTGGTCGTTCCTCCCCATCTCTCTGTGTGTTCTTCCTCCTCCTCCTCCTCCTCCTCCTCCTCCTCTTTATTTTCTATTCCTCTTCGTCTCCTATTCTCATGTTCACCCTCTCCTATTCCTGCTCACTTTGTTTCTCTCCACCTCTTCCTCTTGCTGCGCCTCCTCCTCTTCCTCCTGGTCTTTCTTTGCTCCTCCTCCTCCCGCTCCTCTTACCCTCTCTTTCTCTCTTCCTCCTCCTCCTCCTCCTGTTCCTCCTGTTCCTTCTCTGCTCCTCCTCCCCCTGCTCCTCTTACCCTCTCTTCCTCTCCTCTCCTCCTCCTCCTCCTCCTCCTCCTCCTCCTCCCATGGCCCTCAAGAATCAACGGCGAAGTCCTCTTGATTCTTTTTGGCCTCGAGTTGGGTCCAGTCGGCTTTCATCTCGGGTTTGGTCGGTTCATTGATATATCGTTCGTTGCGCGGCCTCCCAATAGCGTTCGTTCGTTTCCACTTTAAAAGCCGAGTGTGCATTTCATTTTCCTTTTTTTTTTATCCCATTATTTTCTGTCGTGCATTGATCCGTTTATTTTTTTTTTTTTTTGTGTGTGTGATGCGTGTACTTTTTATTCGTTTTTTCATTCGATGTAGTGATTTTTTAATTTTTATTTTTATTTTCTGCTTTTTTTTTATTCGTTATTTTTTTTATTTGCTTTATATGTGTACTTTTCACTATTTTTCCCTTTTCTGTAATGTGTTTTTATTTGTTTATTTTTCAACTCGCTTTAGTATTCCATTTTGTCAAGTAGATTTTGATATTCTTTCCCCTCATGTGTCCAGTTTTTGGTCTTCGTATCTATAGTTAGTAATATTTAAAAGCATGACATAAACCTGGGATGGCTGAATAAAACCGCTCAATGTGAAGTAACAAAAGAAGAATACGGATTAGCTTACGAATAATAAGTAGATTTTGTTATTTTTCCCCTCATGTGTCCAGTTTTTGGTCTTCGTATCTATAGTTAGCAATATTTAAAAGCATGTCATAAACCTGTGATGGCTGAATAAAACCGCTCAATGGGAAGTAATAAAAGATGAATACGGATTAGCTTACGAATAATAAGTAGATTTTGTTATTTTTCCCCTCATGTGTCCATTTTTTTGTCTTCGTATCTATAGTTAGTAATATTTAAAAGCATGTCATAAACCTGTGATGGCTGAATAAAACCGCTCAATGTGAAGTAATAAAAGATGAATACAGATTAGCGTACGAATGCGTGCCGCCTGCTCTGGTGCGCATCACACCTATACGGCGCAGACTGTAGACCTAAACAGAAGCACTTATGGGACTTTTACGCTTTCAACATTGCCGCTGATCGCTGTTTTTTTTGCATGAGATAGATAGATAGATAGGTAGATAGATAGATAGATTGATTGATTAGTAGTTAAATGAATAGATAAATAGACAATAGACAGAACAGATAGATAGATAAATAGAGAAAAAAGAGAGAAAGGATTAAAAGAAGGAAGGTAAAGGCAAAGTTGAGAGAGAGAGAGAGAGAGAGAATTCGTTTAAGGACCATGAACATTCGGAATTTAATATAATGATTTGTGTTTCATTAATATTCCGGGTTTATTTCGGGGTTCATTTCGGCTTCATTAGGGTTCATTCGGAGCTTCTAAGGGATCCGAGGTTGGATTTTCACGCCGCCATGCAGGTTCATTATGCTTCGGTGATTCACTTCCATTGCTTCATAAGGTTCGCGCGTGAAATTAGTTTCTCTTCTGCGTGCGAACTTGACGAAGGCGGAGATTTGTCATTTTCTTTCTTTTTTTTCTTTTTTCTTATTTCTTTTTCCGTCACTCTATTTCTTTCTCTTCGTGTGTGTGTGTGTGTGTGTGTGTGTGTGTGTGTGTGTGTGTGTGTGTGTGTGTGTGTGTGTGTTTCAGTCTATTTTTGTCTGTTTTTTTCCTTCGAATTTTTCCTTTCAATATTGCTGTCATGATTTTTTTGTTTTTCTTTCCTTCTCTTTTTCATTCGTTCTCTCTCTCTCTCTCTCTCTCTCTCTCTCTCTCTCTCTCTCTCTCTCTCTCTCTCTCTCTCTCTCTCTCTCTCTCTCTCTCTCTCTCTCTCTCTCTCTCTCTCTCTCTCTCTCTCTCTCCACGTCGTTCATCCTCACGTAATGTTTCTCGCCTCGTGTGTGTGTTATTTATGGCGGAATATGAGAGAAATTTAAGAAAACAAAAACTTTTCAAATATATGTATTTTTATTTGAAAGTTGCTGATGCTCGTAAAACGGAGAGGAAATGGCTGTGAAATCTTATCTCCTCCTCTGATATGTATTCTTGTGTGTTAATGTTATTGCGTCTGTGTCTGTCCGTCTGTTTATCTATCTCTACCTTTCTATCTGTCATCATTTTCAACATTATCAACGTCGGCTCGTCTTTCTGTCTATCTATCTATCTGTCATTATTTTCAAGATTATAAGTATGTTCGTCTGTCTGTCTGCCTGTATATGTCTATCTGTCAACATTTTCAGCATAATCAAAGTCTGTTGGTCTGTAAATCTGTTCTATCTTTCTATCTGTCATCTTTTCAACACCGTCAGTAGCGCTTTCAAGAACCCACTATATCATAGAACGCAAAATCACATCACAATCCACATCATCACCACAGATCCCAACCACCAGCAGCTCCATCAACACCACCCCCACCACCACCATCACCACTATTACCACCCATCATCACCACTGCAATCACCGCAATCACACACATGAAGCACCCAAAAAACGAAAAAAAAAAAAGTAATCTTTGCCCCTCAGCGGTCGGGGACATAACTCACCCGTAAGTGTCTTGGTCTGTATAGAAGAAACGAACGTAACTCGCTTCCCGCACAACGTATGACGTCATTTGTTTGTGTTTACGCGTTCAGGTGACACAACCAGCCAAGGGGAGGAGCGTCAGGTGAGTAATGTCCTGGCAGGTGAATAGGGGAAGCGTGGGGAAGGGGAAGGGGAAAGGGAAAGGGAAGGGGAAGAAGGTGTGGCGAAGTGAGGGGAGCCAGAGAGAGAGGAAAAAGAGAGAGAGAGAGAGAGAGAGTTGCGAAAAGAGTGGCGAAGTAGGAAAAGTAAAGGAAGGAAAGTTAGGGAGGAGATAGAGAGAGAGAGAGAGAGAGAATATACATCCAGACAAAGACAGACAAACAGGTTGACGGGCAGACTGACAGGCAATCATTATATTTATCAGGATACGTTCGTTATTTCTATCTCATTCATTAACTTGATTTTCATAACTTTTCGGAATAATGTTTTTTGCTAATATTTTTTCTTCAGATGCAAAACTTTTATTCTGCATTCTTTTCTGCGCCTTTTCTCTCCCCTCTTTTTTTTTCTTTCGCTATTTCTTTGTTTGTATTTATCACTCCTGTCTTTCATATTTTTTTTACCGGGAGGAGAGGATGTGGAAAGTTTCTGCAATTTTCTTGGCTTTTATTATTCTCTCTCTGAGTCCGTCCACCATAAATTTTGAGAATAAATGGTTGTATAATTGACTGCAGCGAGAGAGAGACACACACACACACACACACACACACACACACACACACAGACAAACATAGACAGCCAGACACCCCAACATACAGACAGTCAGACAAACGAACAGACAGATAAACACGGACAAACATAAACAACAAGAACAACGGAGGACAACTAAAAACAAACAACGAAAAGAGTAAATCGCAGTTGGATAAACATATTTTTAGAGTTTGATAAATACACAAAAACAAAATTAAAGAGATAGTACGTTAAATGAAACAAATATTCTAGGTTCTATATATAGCAAAGCAGCGAGAGGGAGAGAAAGAAAAAGATAATTCCACAACAAGAAAAATATATGTGCGAGCAGAAGAAAGGTGATAGAAATATAGGCAATTAAGTAAAAGGCAATATTGGAAGACATAAATAATTGGAGGGTGGGCGTGAACGGAGATATAGGAGAGGGTGAGAGGATATAAAAACATGAGAAATTACACCCGAATAAAAGTGGAACCGATGCGATATAACGGGGAACAGTGCCGGCAGCCTCGATGAATGGAGGGGAGGAGAGAAGGAGGAGCAGAATGGAAGGGAGTGAAAAAATATACCATGGAAGTGGAGGGAGTAGGGAAAAACTGCGCGAGGGAAAAGAATATGAGTATGATTAAATAATATATTGAATGAAAGGCCGTGAAAACCAGAACGAGAGAGAGAGAGAGAATACTCAATGACGCACAAACCAGTGAAACCAAATTAAGCGTCGAGACAGATGACCGATGAAGTGAGATGAAGCGAGTGAAAGAGTTGGGTGCGGGATAAATTGACAGGGAAGAGTGTGCGTCGTGTTGGGGGACAGAAAATGAGAACCAGGTAAGTTTGAGAGGGGGTAAGGAGGCGAGGTGTTATGCGCGGAGGGTCGAGGGAACAGGTAGAGAGAGACAAACAAACAGACAAACAAACAGACAGGTGGGCGAGGAGGGATGTCGCTCTAAATAGGTTAAAGGTGAGCGAGGGAAAACAGGTTGAAGTAAAAAAAAAAAGAAATAGGGAATCGCTGTATTTTTAAAGGGAGCGACGCGGCCATGAGCGACAGGTAAACGACAGATAAAGCGTTTTTTTGTAGGCAACGACAGACAGGATAAACGAAAAAAAGGGAGTTAAATGGGTAGGCTTCGAAGTGTAAATGTAGTGTTAAAGGGGTGCAACAGGGCAGGTAGGTTATTGGAGCAGGTAGAGACAGGTAGAGGCGGAGAGAGCAGGTAGGTTACGGGAGCAGGCAGACACAGGTACACGTGGAGTCAGATAAATGAACAAACAGGGCAGATGTGAGGGAGTGCAGAAGTGGACAGGCAGGCAGGAGGGTGAAGCGGACGGCAGGAATAGTGTATGGGAACTCTGGCATTGATAGGCGGGACAGAGCGAATCAGGTAAAAGCCGTTGACAGTGGACAAGCAAAAGAATGGAAAAGTTGTAAGTAGAATAGGTGTAGAAGACTTTTTGGAATGGATAGAAAGGTCGAAGTGGACGGCAGGAATAGTGTATAGGAACTCTGGCATTGATAAGCAGGACAGAGTGAATCAGGTACAAGCCGTTGAGAGTGGACAAGCAAAATAATGGAAAAGCTGAAGGCAGAACAGGTGTAGGAGACTTGAAATGGATGGAAAGGTAAAACTAAAATCGGGTAAAAGGACGGGACATTGAAATATGAATATAAAATGAGTAGAATAAATATGCATAGAATGATTACAGAAAAAGAAAGGTAAGATAGTAAGGAAATGGAAAGCAGGAAAAGTATAATGGAAACATGGGAGTAGATGGACACCCAGGAATGAATTTAAGTAATGAGATAAGTTGTACAGGTTTAAATGAATTATGAGAGGACATAGACAGTAGCTGACAGACTGGACAGGTATTTGAAAGCTTTGGGAGTGAATGGACAGATAAGAGACAGTGGAAAAGTGGAAAAATGTGCAGAAGTTGGGAATTTTCAAAAGTAGATAGACAGGTAAATGAGAGTAGATAACGGAGGAGACTCATAACACGTGTCAGGGAGTTTTCGAAATGGATATACAGGTAAAATGGAATTGGGGAAGCGATAGGCAGGCGAAGGTAGAACCGCTCACAATTACCACACTTCACGTAACTGGAAACACCTGCGCATCTGTCTACGACCTGCGACAATCAGATAACTAATGGAATAACTGGAGCCGGATGTACCAATGGCGGTGTTTTGCCCGTCAACACCCTCGCTTTATGCCTCGCACCCTCCTCTCATTCCCCCTGTTCTCTCCTTTTACATATCCAGCGCTCTCCCTTCCCCTTCCTGTTGCTCACCTCACATTCGATCTCACTGCCCCTTCCTCCTCCTGTACCTGCTCTTTTCCACCCAGTTTCCCTTCCAGCACATGCCTTTCCACACATCCCATCTCAGTGCCCATCCTCTTCCACCTGTTCTTTCCATCCAGCATCCCTCCCAACACATGCCTTTCCACCCATCCCATCTCAGTGACCAGCCTCTTCCACCTGCTTTTTTCCATCCAGCATCCCTCCCAGCACATGCCTTTCCTCACTTCTATCTCCCTGCCCATCCTCTTCTACCTCCTCTTTTCCTCCTCTCCTATCACATGCCCTTCCTTCTGTCTCTCCCTCTTACTCTCCCCCACTCTCCGTCCTCCGAATGTTAGTCCACTTTCCAAAACGTCCTGTACCTTACCTACCTGCCCTACTTTCCCTACCTTTACCTTCCTTCCATTACTCTCATTACCTCGCTCCTCCTCCTGTCACTCTCCCGAAACTACCGCTGCTCCTCGGAAACTTTTGTCTCCTCGTCTCACGCTCGTCTCTCTTCATTCAATCTCTTCTCTTGCGCTCACACTTCATAAACTCTCCTCATTTACTTAACTCCTGTCTTGTCTCATTCACTTATGTACATTCTCACACCACACTCTTCTTCCCTTCCCGCTCTCTTCCTCTTATCACACCGCGACATGCACCTACTCACACTCTCTCTCCCCTTCACTCCCTCCCCCTTCCTTCCCCTCACTCCCGTTCAGCTGCTATCATATTAAAGAACCTCATCCCATTTTCTTTCTCTCTTGTGTCTTCAGTGGAAATGGGTAACATGACTTGGCATCCTTCTTCTCCTCTCTCTTCCTAGTAATTCCTTTTTTTCAATCTCACACTCTCGCTCTCTCTCTCTCTCTCTGCCGTAAGCCTGCCAACCTACTTTCTCCTCCCTCGTTCCCCCCTTGCCCCCTAAGTCATCCCTCTTATCCGTGGCTACTCAAGGGTATTATGTCTTTACCTTCCCACGAAGGTAAAGTGACCTGGTGTTCTCGTAATTCCCTCTTCCAGGTCTCGGGGGATCATTGCTCTGCGTCATGTTCCTCCCTCACTCCCCTTAATGCTCTGACACCCATGACCTTGTTCTCAGCGTACTAGTTAATGCATAGAGGTTGTTTGGTATGTATGGACGGAGAGAATAGATACACGCCAGCTTATTTGAACGTCGTCTCAGTAATGCAGAGAGGATGTTTGGTATATATGAACGGGGAGAATAGATATACAGCAGATTTTTTTAAGCGTCTTATTAAAATTTATTAGCAGTTGTAAGGCTAGTTTGGCTTCTTATTTATTTTTTGGGGGACGGAGTTACTTAGGAGTGTTGAATTTTCAGAGTTACGAAGTGTTGGATTTTCAGAGTCAAGTCGACATTATATATTCAGTCGTAAAAAAATTTATATAAGAAAAGAAAAAAACTACCAAGTGACCACGCCATGAATAACGTATCAAAAACGACATATCAGCCACTTAATTGTTTGTAAAGACTAGTATGGCGTTTAAGAAATCAGACTGCAATCACTGAGGAGAAAGTAAAAAATGTTGAAAAGAGAGGAGAGGAAATAAGACTAGAGTAGAAGGAGAGGGAGGACACTAAGAGAAGTAGGAGGAGTAGGAGGAGTATGAGGTGGAGTTGAAGGAGAAAGAGAGCAGCAAGCGGAGTTGGAGAAGGAGTATGTATAGGAAAAGCGTAGAGGAAAGAGGAAGAGGGCAGAAAGAGGGGTTGTAGAAAGAGAAACTGTAGATAAAAAATGTAGGAGGAGGAGGAGGAGGCCAGCAAGCGTAGGAGTTAGAAAAGGAGGAATTATAGGAGTAGAGTAAAAGGAGGAGGAGAGCAGTATGCGGAGTTGGAGAAGGGGAAAGTGTAGAAGCGTAAGAGGAGGAGTGGGAGAAGGCGGAAGTGTAGGAGGAGGAGGAGGAGCGTAGGAAGAGGAGGAGGGCAGTAAGAGGAGGAGTTGGAGAGTGAGGAGGAAGCGTAGGAGGAGCGGCCGAGAGACAGTAATGCAGAGTGTAATTATGAAAACGAGTCCTCTAAAAGCTCCTCCCGCAGCCTCTCTCGCTCTTCAGTCTCGTGCGTCCTCGTCATTGTTGCTGTTATCATTATCATCACCATCATCATTATTGTCTTCCAGTTGTTGTTGTTGTTGTTGTTGTTGTTGTTGTTCCTACTCCACTTGGTACTATTCGTTAGCATCTTGTGTTTTGTTCTTGGTTACTGTTTTGATAGGCCTATTGATGTTGGTTTCGTTTTTTTTTTTTTTTTTTTTTGTAGCAGTTTTTTTCATTCTTGTTTCCTTATTCCTTATTTATTTCCTAATTTGTTTATTTTTCTACTCCCCTCCTCCTTTTTCTCTTCCTTCTCTTTCCTCCTCTGTTTCCTCTCTTTAGACACTTTCTCCTCCTCTACTCCACTTTCTTTGATCCTCCAAATTACTCCTTTTCCTCGTCTTCCTACTCCTCCTCGTCTCTTTGTTCTTTTCCTCATCTTCCTCTTCCTCCTTGTCTTCCTCTCCCTTTTCCTAGTCTTCCTTCTCCTATTCGCCTTCCACGTTCTCCGCTTCCTCTTCCTCCTGTTCTATGCAATCCTTCTTCAGCGTGCCTTCCTTTCCTGTTCTTTTCCTCATCTTCCTCTTTCTCCTTGTCTTCCTCTCCCTTTTCCTAGGCGTCCTTCTATTCGCCTTCAACGTTCTCCTCGTCCTCTTCCTCCTGTTCTATGCAATCCTTCTTCAGCGTGCCTTCCTTTCCTGTTCTTTTCCTCATCTTCCTCTTTCTCCTTGTCCTCCTCTCCCTTTTCCTAGTCTTCCTTCTTCTATTCGCCTGCCACGTTCTCCTCGTCCTCTTCCTCCTGTTCTCCTATGCAATCCTTCTTCAGCGTGCCTTCCTCGTGTCACCTTCACTCTTTACCGTGACTTACTGGCTATTTGGCTCCCGCAGTCACTCGTGGGGTAAGATAAGGTAGCACACTAAGAGACTTCCGCCACCACGATATGCCACCACCAGTACCACCGCCACCACCACCACCACCGCCGCTGCCTTCATCACCGCCATTCTCGTGCTAGGAACACAACCACGGCTGGGAGGTTTATTATCATTGCTGCCATCTCTTATTACCCTTTATTATTTATACTGCTGTTATTTATGTTGCTATTACCACTGCTATTGCCACTACTGCTACTACTACTACTACTACTACTACTACTACTACTACTACTACTACTACAGCTTCCACTACAGATAATCACTGCTCTCAATATCCCATAACACGTCTATGGTCTCATATTTCAAAATGATAAGTCCCCCCCCCCCCCGACCACCACGACCTACACCACCACCACCACCACCACCACTACTCCCCCCCCCTTCCACCACCACCAGGAACACATCATCATCATCATCAAGTTTAAACCTAGAGATTGTCCCACGGGAGATAAATTACCGCGGAATCTCTCTCACTCAGTCTCTCTCTGTCTCTGTCTCTTTCTTTCTCTCTGTTTGCCTATCTACCTATCCATCTGTCTGTCTATCTATGTATCTATCTATCTGTCTATCCATCTATCTTGTCTATCTATCTCATTTTTTATCGTTTTAAAATTCACAAATACCATTAATTAAATAAAACCTACAGACAAGGACAAAAAAAAAATCATGATGAGTTTCACAGAAGAGTTAACGCTTCAAGCTCCACAACCCCCCCCCCCCCCCCTAAAAAAGAGAATAAGAGAAGGGAAAAAAATGAGAAATAAAAAAAATAAAAAAAATACAGGAAACCACTTTTTATTTACCGGTGCTTAATTTCACGTTAATTCACTTTTTCTCCAGTGCATTATTTCGTTAAGTTATCCGACGCAGTGACCTTGGCGGCGCTTCATCGTTCTGCCGCTAGAGGGCCGGGGTGGTGGTGGTGGTGCGAGGGGCAGGGAGGGGAAAGGAAGGTAGGAAAGTTTGCATAAAATAATATTATCCAGCTTTGTCCTATTTTTTATTAAGGGAAACGTTTAATATTTGCTGAGAGAGAGAGAGAGAGAGAGAGAGAGAGAGAGAGAGAGAGAGAGAGAGAGAGAGAGAGAGAGAGAGAGAGAGAGAGAGCAAATGAGTAAAGCACGCGGAAGAAAAGTGAGGCAAGAATAGACAGGGATGGGATGGGATGGGCTGGGAAGGGAAGGGGGAGGGAAGGGGAGGATAGGAGAATGTGGGAGATAATAGCTCTTAAAGGGGAGAGGAGAGCGTGAGAGTGAGGGAAGGCCGGGAGAGGGAAGAGGGACGAAGGGAGAGTAATGGGAAGAGGGGGAGAGAGAGAGAGGGGAGCAAAATGGGATGGTACACGGTAAACAAGAGAATGCTGTGGAAAAAATGAATAGGGAAAATTGACCAAACCCGAATATTATGGAAGAGGAAAATGAAAAAAAAATAGACAACCTTGAAATCTGACTTTACGTTAGAGAAAAAAAACGGATTTTCATTTATATTTTCAATGATATTTTTTTCTACTTTATTTGTTGTCTTCATAAATTCCCCTTTTCATTAATTAACTCCGCATATTTTCCATTTATTCTGCGATATATATATTTACTCTTATTTTCTGTACTTCTAAATGAAAGTGTGTGTGTGTGTGTGTGTGTGTGTGTGTGTGTGTGTGTGTGTGTGTGTGTGTGTGTGTGTGTGTGTGTGTGTGTGTGTGTGTGTGTGCTTCCGTCAACATGTGTGTCTGTTTATCTGCATCTGGCGTCCTGCGTGCGTGTGTGTAGGTTTGTAATATGTAACAGATGCCGGTGTTGATGTGTGCGCTCGTGTGTGTGTGTGTGTGTGTGTATGTGTGTGTGTGTGTGTGTGTGTGTGTGTATACGAGCAGTCTGAAAGTGATGAATGTATGTGTATGAATGTATCTATGTATGAATGAATGTATGTATGAATGAATGTATGAATGTATGCGTGTATGTACGTCTTTCCCACCTGTCAGGGTTGATACGATTAGTTACCTTGAGAGGGGCTGCAAACAGGACTTGTGAGAGGAGTGTTCTTGATCGTGTACCCGATATAGAAGAGGGGACGGAGGAGGGGGGCGAGAGGAGGCAAGGTGGCGACGAGAAGGGTAAGCGGAGGAGCAGGAAGTGAAGGAGGTCTTGATGGCTGGAGAGGCTGTGAAGTTTGTATGCAATTGATGTGAGGGAACTGGGAGAGGTGCTTCTGTTTTTGACCTTGTGGGAGCAGACGAGGGAAGAGGCGAGGAGGAGAGGAGAGGGGAAAGGATGACGTGTGAAGGGAGGGAGGTGTAGGAGGCAAGAAGGTGTTGATGGCTCTGAGTGGCTTGTGAGCGTTGTGTGTGATGGGACGTGAGAGACAGGTAGAAAGGGATGATAGGCGAGGGATGCTGAGTGATGGCAGGGAATGGTAATGTGACAGTGGAACGACAGTGTGATGGATGGTGATGTCAGGCAGGTGATGCAGGAGTTAGATGTCAGTAAAATGGATACTGGCAGGTGTTGGTGTGCTCAAGAGGAAGCTTTGAAAATGATTGTAGTTTTCTTTTAATAATAACAGATGATTAGATTAGATGTAAAAAAAAAAAAAAAGATGGGCTGGTGATGCAAGAGTTAGATGTCAGTAAGATGGATGGATACTGACAGGTTGGTGTTGAAGAGGAAGTTTTGAAAAATGGCTACAGTTTTCTTTTGATAATAACAGATGATTAAATGGGCAATAATATTATGAGTAGTAGTTTAACTTGATGCCCTACTAATCCTGGAAATGATGACACTTATATATAAAAATGAATGTACAAAAGTTATGTTCATGAAAAAAGAAAAATATGAGGTAAGTGCATTTTTTCTTTAAAGAATAACAGATACTCAGGTACGCTTAGTCTAGATAATAGATTTGCCTTTTGGATGACTTATGAACACAGTAACTAATGTAATTTAAGGAAATGAAAAAAAAGGAAAGGTAGAAAGAGAGCTTGGTGAAATACTGTACACCTCTGCGATCGTAAATGCAGACCAACATTTATTTTTACTTGAATTATCATAAAACTAATTCAAGGAGGATATATCTGCCGAAACATAGGAATATTTTGTTTAGTTCGCTGTATCATAAAGAGCGTGCCACTGGATCCACTTGCAGTAATGAAGAAATAAACGAGTAAAGGTATTATATAAAAGTCAATATCCCATCCAGTCACAAATTCGCCCATACACCACCAATGAGCAGGGCAGGAAGGCAAGGGTGTAAGAAGAAGTCTGGGTGGGATGTCGTATCTCTAGTATTTCGTATCTCTAGTCGTATCTCTAGAGGTGGTATATATAAATTCAACATCCTATCAAGTCATCAATGCTCCCATACTCCACCCCTAAGCACGACACAAGGGACGGAGTGTATCAGAAGGTCTGGGTGGGAAGTCGTATCTCTAGTATTTTCTTCCGTGGCGTGTAAAGGTGGTATATATATAAGTCAATATCCTATCTAGTCACCAATACTCTCATACTCCACCCCTGAGCAAGACACAAGGGACGGAGTGTAGCCGAAGGTCTGGGTGGGAAGTCCTGTCTGTAGTATTTTCGTGCGTGGCGTTCCGCTGGGCCAGGCTGTGGGTCCGGCTTTGATGGTTCATTAGGGCGAGTGAAGGGGAACACGCCGCGAGGCCCCCGATGCTATTTGTTGTGTGTTGTGTCCCGATTGTCCCGCCATGATGGAAGGACCGCGCGGGGGAAAAATAAAAGAAAACCGAAGGAAAATACGAGCTGGCGGAAGTGAGGTGGTGGAAAGGTGCGAGGAAAAGGAAAGGGGAAATCTGGTAGTGTGACGTGAGAGAAAATAGAGAAAAAAAGAAAGGAACATGTGATGAAGCAATAAGGGGTGTGACATGTGAAAGAAAGGAGTGGAAAATAAAGAGGAAAAAAGGGAAACTCAAAGGAAAGAAAGAAAGGAACCCCGTGCTGCAGAGGGAGGGAGAAAAGGGAAAGTGGGACGAGTAGGATAAAGACGTTGATTAAAAGGACACGTTTAATAAAGGACAAATGAGAAAGATTACAGCAGGCGAGAGAGAGCGTAAAGCTTCATTTAGAAAAAAAAGTATACATGGAAAACTTGTTACATAAGTTGGAAACAATATAAAGAAAAAAATGCTATCAAATAAATAAAAGATGAAATGAAAGGCTCAGAAATCTGACAGAATGGTGCATTAATTTTATAGAAGAATGAGCAAATAAATAATGTGTTAATCAGAGTTAAGACGAATGTTAAAGAGAAGAAAAAGATAGATTAAAAAACGAAGCTTTGACGGAATAAAACACTGAAAAATGAAATAAAGAAACGTTGGAAAGTAAATCTGCACATATTGGAAAAAAAGAAAAATGGGAAAGAATAGATCCCGGATGTCACCATTTGCACACACACACACACACACACACACACACACACACACACACACACACACACACACACACACACACACACACACACACACCTCACTTCACTTCACATCTATATCTTTATTTGTATTTGGAGGAAAGTTTTGTTTATTTTCATCAAACCTTTGACCTTTTGGAGAGTAGTTGATAGGAGGAAGAGGAGGAGGAGGAGGAGGAGGAGGAGATAAAGCGTCATTCGTATATCAAAGTCTGACTGAACGAGAGAGAGTAATGCAAACTTTCTGTTTTTAGGTGTGCCTGTATGCAATTCCCCCTCCCTCACTCCCTTCCTTCGTCCCTAACGTTCTCCCTATCACTCCCTCCGGTCCTCCCTCCCTTCCCATAGCTATCTCCCTGCCTCCCTCTCTTTTCCTAGACCTCCATCACGCTCCCTGCCTCACGCTTTTCCCCCGACACACCACCAATACTCTGCGTCACCACATTTCTCTATAACGCCTATTTTTTCCCCTCCGCACCACCACCTGCACCACCACCACCTGCCCCCCAGCACCACCTGTACCACCACCACCAGCAGCAATACCACTAATACCGCCACAACCACGATTACCCTTCATATCCACCAACACCACTACTTTCTTCCATGTAGCCATCTCTACAACCACCGCAGTTACCACTATCTCAACCACTAAGACCATCTACCCCCATAACTAGTACCTTCCCCCCCCACCCCTCCCCACACACACACACCACCAACAGCATCAATACAAAACAAAAACATCATTACCACTATCATCACTACCACAAATACCTGCCATCACCACTAATACCCACCACCACTACCACCTGCACCACCACCACCACAAAAACTACAATCATCACCATCATCAGTACCCCTCTCCACTTTTATTACTTCAACCATTCCCCACTGGAACAGCCTCCCTGCAGAAGTGGTTAGCGCAGAGAGCATCAACTCATTCAAGAAACGCATTGATCGCCACTTTGCTGAATCGGGAGTGAACTGAACGTACCCAAGAGTAGATACACAAGTGCTTTAATCCTTCCCTGCAAGCCACTCCTATGGCAAACGGATTGATTAAATCACTGAAAGCAGGCAGCCTAGTAATGAGCCAACAGGCTTTCTGCTGCCTGCTAGTCCATGTTTCCATGTTTATTATTACTATGACCTTTACTATTATTACTTTAATCATTACTGCAACTGCTACAAAAACTACAGTTATCACCATTATAAAAAAATAGACGTTACTAAGAGCCCCATCATTCCACCACCATTGATGTCTGCCACCTACCACACCCATCTCTTTCACCACCACCACCACCACCGCCACTCGTCCCGTAGGCTACAGACTCGCTTGCGTCAAGGAAATGAAGTTGTGACGAAGATAATATTGAATGTCACGTGTCATCAGTTTCCTGGGAGTCGATTCTGTTCTTTTCTTTTGCGCTTTTTGGCCATTGAAAGGAAATAGATTGTTTTTCGTTTTTTCTGAATGTGGTTTTATTTCGAGTTTAATTTATTATGATGTTTTGTACTCATATTTTGGCATACTGATTTTTTTTCTTCATATTCTCGTTCCTTTTCTCATTATTCATCTACTGTTTCTTCTCCCCGTCTTTTTCTTTGGGGTCATTATGGTAGTAGTAGTAGTAGTAGTAGTAGTAGTAGTAGCATCATCATCAGCAGTAGTAGTGGTATTAGTAGTAGTAATAGTAGTAGCTGTAGTAGTGATTAGTAGTAGTAGTAGTAATAGTAGTAGTAGTAGTAGTAGTAGTAATATAGTAATAGTAGTATAGTATTAGTAATGGTAATACAGGCAGTGAAAGTATCTGTTTGTTTTTCCTTTTTGCTGCACTAGATTTTTTATTAACATTTTTCATATAAATTCTCTTGTTTCTTTTAACCAGCAAAAGACAAGCATCATTACTTCATTTTCGGTGTAGGACAAAAGAGTGACAAAACAAATGTGAGAGAGAGAGAGAGTATATATTATGATAACCACCACATAACACTACGCCATTGAAAGGAAGTACAGAACCGAAAATGGATGAAGTGAGCAGCACAGGACGAAAGAGAGAAAAAAAAGCCATCAATTCTGCCACTTATAAATCTCATCACCTCATAAATTACCTGCCTATAACAATTTACCTTCTCCCTCCCTCTCACTTTCCCTTTCCTTTCTGTTCGTTCCTTTTCTGCGCCTTCCTCTTTATGCACTCTCACTCACATCTTTTTTTCTTGTCTGTCTTTTTTTCTTTTTCTGTTCTTACACGTATTTCTTTTATCATTCCTCCTTCTCTTCCTCTTTTTTTCTTCCTCCGTTACCTCTCTTCCCCGTCATCCTGCTTATTTACTTTCACTCACATAATTTTTCTGGTCTTTTTTTTCTTTTTTTGTTCCTAAGCGTATTTTTGTTTATCATCCCTCCATCTCCTCCTCTTTCTCTTTCTCTTTTCCTCTGTTGTTTTATCTTCTCCGCCTTTCCTCCTTATGTTCTCTCACTCACATCTTTTCTCTAGTTTCCGTTTTTTATCTTTTTTCTGTTTTTACGCGTATTTTTATCATTCCTCCTCCTCTTCTGTCTTTCTTTTTCTTTTCCTCTGTTTCCTCCTTCTTCACCATTCCTACTTATGTTCCTCCACTCACATAATTTCTCTGATCCCCGTTTTCTTTTGTCTTTATTATGTTTCTTCATGTCTTTTTTTTATCATTCCTCTTTCTCTTCCTTCTCCTCTTTTTCTTTTTTTTTTCTTCTGCTGGTTCTCTTCTCCGGCTTCTTACTTATGCTCCCCCACTCTCTCCTTTTTCTCTTCCGCGTTTTTTTCCACTCGTTTTGCATCTTATTTTTCCTTCTGTTCCCCTGTGCATTTTTCGCATTCCGCTTCCTCCTCCATTACCTCCTCCTCCACGACCTCCTCCTCCTCCTTCTCCTTCCTCTTAAACTCTTGATCTATTTGTTTGTTTCTTTATCATTTTGATTCTAATTTTCCTTTTTTTCCTTTCTGTTTTCATATTTTTCTCCCATTTAGCTTTTATTTTACTTATTTTTTTCCATTTCTTCTTCATTCTTTCCTCGTACATATATTCTTTTTTCCTTTCTTGTCTTTTTCTCTCTGTAACTGAATCACTCTTATTCTTTTGTTATTATCCTTCTCTCTTTCTCTCTGTGTCTATCTGTTACTCTATCTAACTATCTCTCCTTCCATCCCTCTCTCTCCCTCCTATTATATTATTATCCTTCTCTCTTTCTCTGTGTCTATCTCTAACTCTATCTAACTATCTCTCTTTCCATCCCTCTCTCCCTCCCTCCCTCCTATTATATTATTATCCTTCTCTCTTTCTCTGTGTCTATCTCTAACTCTAACTATTTCTCCTTCCATCCCTCCCTCCCTCCCTCCCTCCTTTTACCTTGCCTTGTTGTTCTAGTTTTCCCTCCCTAATTTCGTCTCTTTCCTCCACTTCGTCCCTGGCCTCCTTTCGTTCCTCCCTCCCTCCATCTCCACACCTCGCCCTCCTTTCCTCTTTCTCTCCCTCCCTCCCTTCTGGCCTTCTCTCCCGCCTTTCCCCCTCCCATTCCTCCCCTCCTACATACTTTCCCCTCCTTTCCTCCTTCTCTCCCTCCCTCCCTTCTGGCCTTCTCTCCCGCCTTTCCCCCTCCCATTCCTCCCCTCCTCCACACCTCGCCCTCCTTTCCTCCTTCTCTCCCTCCTTCCCTTCAGGTCTTCTCTCCTGCCCACCACATGTAAATTTATGTCTTCATTACCTTACCTCGCGCCGCCCCCGCACTTCCCTCCTTCCTCACCTGATTCTCCTCCTCCTCCTCCTCCTCCTCGTCTCCTTCACCTCCTTTTCTTTTAGTAATGGGATGATTTATTTATGTATGTTGTTTTGTCGATCTGAAAATTCGCTAAGTGCAGATTGTAGTCTTTGCTTGTTATTATTTTAGAGTTTCTTATTTTAATGTTTGTCTTCTTTTTTCTTAGTCAGCATCAGCAACTTTTTCTTCTAGTTCTTCCCGTCCTTGTTTTTCTTCTTTTTTTTCCTCCTTGCTATTTTGCTCCTGTTCCCGTTCGTGTTTTGCTATTATTGGTTTTCGTCTCACTCCGTTATACATTCATGCTCAAGGTTGTGAAATATTGTATGCTCTCTTGCCTATATTTCACGTTCCTTTCAGAGTCTTTCAGAATATTTTTCATTAATGATCGCTCCTCCTCCTCCGCCTGACGTGAAATATTCGTCAAAATTTGTCTTTCTTCTCTTCACCGCAAGACTTTTCTTCCACGATTAATTCCTCCGTCAGTGGCAATGCTTCTTTAGCGCAAAAAAAAAGTGTACCTGTTTCTCATATATCTATTTTCCTTTATTACTTTACGAAACAGAGGGCTATTCGGTACACAAGTAGAATAATGAGTGGAAAGTTAAGGGAAGGCGTGGCTAAGAGAAGGGAATTAATGGAGAAGGATAAAGGAGAAGAAGGCTAGGCACTTTGAAGACAATAGGCAAGGACAGAGGGGTTCGAAGAAGGGAATGGAGGTTAAATAGAGGAAAAAGTACTAGGTAACAGGAGATGGAGATGATAGTATGCGATAGGAGGCAGGGAGGGAGAAGTAACAAGCCTAAAAGTGATTTGGAAACGGGTTTGTGAGTAAGGAGGAGAGGGAATATAGTCGGGTACTCTGTAATTTGTGTGGAATGTTGAAAGATATAATGAAGGGAAAAGGGAAGGGGGAGAAAGATGAATAAGAGGAGAAAGAGTGGTATAGAAGGGGAAAGCTAATAGCAGTAGAGGAAGGGTAGCAATGGGAGATGGGTGGAAAAGGAGACCCGTAGTGGAGAAAAGGGAGGGGAGAGAGGAAAGGAGTAGAGAGAAGAGGAAGGGAGGAGAGGGAGGGAGAGTAAAAGTGAGGAAGAGTGGGAAAACCTCGCAATTTCACGCATTATGAAGCAGGAGATGTATGGTGTGTGAGGCTAATTGTGTGTGTGTGTGTGTGTGTGTGTGTGTGTGTGTGTGTGTGTGTGTGTGTGTGTGTGTGTGTGTGTGTGTGTCTTAACCTAAATATCTGCCGGTCTGTCGCTCTGTTTGTCTCTTTGTGTTTCTGACTATATTTATTTATTGTCACTCTGCCACCACAACCACCACCATTGCCCTCCCCTCCCCTCCCTACCACCACCACCACCACCACATCCTTTACCGCGTGTCTTCCATTAATTCTCGGCGCCACAATAACGGGGCGCAAATCAGAGGCACGTGCGGCTGAAGGCTCACCTGACACTGTTAATTAAGGTGTCTCTCGTGTTCAGTGCAACCTTCACCTTACCTCTTCCTTACCTGTATTAAATCTCTGTCCCTCTGTCTTGCTCTTTCTCTCTGTCTCTCTGCCTCTCTGTCTTTCTCTCTGCCTCTATATCCCTCTGCCTCTCTGCTTCTCTCTCTCTCTCTCTCTCTCTCTCTCTCTCTCTCTCTCTCTCTCTCTCTCTCTCTCTCTCTCTCTCTCTCTCTCTCTCTCTCTCTCTCTCTCTCTCTCTCTCTCTCTCTCTCTCTCTCTCTTAATATTCTTCTTCTTTTTCTTACCTTCTCCATTCCTCTCTCTTCCATAGTCCTACATTTTTTCTCTTCTTTTCTATTTTGTAATTCTATTTTGTTCCCCTCCTCTTTCTCACAATTTCTTTACATTTTACTCTATTTCCTGCCCGCTTCTTTTATTTCTTTTCTCTAAATTTACCTTCTTTCTTTTACATTTTTCCTCATCTCACTTACCCGTTTCCTGCTATATAAATTAGTCTTATTTCCGTACTTTCATAATTTTTCCTTTTTCCTTTTTGAACGTATTATATTTTTTTCCTTTTCATTCCCTTTTTAATTTATGCATACCTTTTTTCGGATTTTTTCTTTTCTTTTTCTTCGTTATATTATTTTTCTTCATTTCTCCTTTTTTCCATTTGACGACCCATCTTCAATCATCCTGCCTTCTCTTCTTCTTCCGCATTTTCTGGCTATGATATGACTTCTTGTTTTCCTCTGAGTTCCATTCGTATCAAGTTACTCGTCCTCTTTTCTCTTTCTCGTTCTTTCTCCTTTATTTATTTTCCTATCCATTCTTCACATCCCAATTATTCTTCCACCCATCTGCTTTATTTTGCTACGTCTAGATTTTATTTTTATTTTTCCTTTCTCTTGCTCTACGTTCCCCTTTCATTTTTACTTCTTTTTCCTCTCTTTCTCTTTCTTTAACTTTACTTACTCTTTTATTCTTTCTCTTTTTCATTCTTTCTTACTATGCTTTAAGACGCACTTGACGCTGAAAGTTCTGACGGCGGAAGAGAAAAAAGATAAAGAGGAAAGCGAGGACGAAAAAGCAACAGAGAAATGTGAGGGTGTGAGGAAGAGTGTGAGGTGAGGATTAAGTAAACGGAATAGAAGCAGAAATGAAATCAAGTCGTACATTTGGTAGTTTTATTATACTTCCCGCCTCACACTTTTTGATCTCTTTTTATTCCGGGAATGTTTTAAAAGAGGGGAAGATTTTTTATTTTTTTTTGCTTCGTTCTTTTTCTTTTATTTTTTTACTCGCTTCAGTTTCTCTCTTAATTAAATCACTCGACTGAATCAGACTCCGTTGGAATAATAATTTAAAAAAATCGTTTGGCGAAAGAGATAATATTTACAGAGAAATAAAAAAAAAGGAAAAGTTGAATAAATAAAATAAAATGGCGTAGAAAATTAGTTGCAAATATAAGCTTGTCGAATATAAAGTAAAAAAAAAAAAAACGAAAAAATAGTTAACTAGATGAATAAACGGATATATAGAGAGAAAGAAAGAGAAAGAAAGCAAATAGAAAAGTGGTTAAAGAAAAAAAATATGTAGAGCAATAAAGGAAATTGAAATATAAGAGTAAAGAAAGATATAAAAGAACAAAAATGTCAAGGGAAGCTGTAAAACGAATAAGAAAACCGACTAGGAAAAAAAAACCTCCGTACCGTTTTATATTAACATTGCATCGACGAATCAAAAACGAAGAAAACCCGAAGAAAAGAAAGATAAAGAAGAGAAAAATAAAATAGTAAGGAAGGAGAGATCAAAGGAGGGAAAGATAGGAAAGAGGGAGAAGGAGGGAAGGGGAGAGAGGGATAGGGAGATAAGAGGAAAGGTGAATGGTAGGAGGGGAGAGAGAAACAATTTAGAGGGGGCAAGATAGGAGAGGAAGAGACGGGGATTGAAAAGAACGAAAAGGTAAATAAAAATCGTGGAATGGATGGAGAGAGAGAGAGAGAGAGAGAGAGAGAGAGAGAGGAAAGAACAGTATATATAGGAAGAACGTAGAAGGAAAGGAAATAAAAGGCAGCGAAGATTAAAGGAAGGGAATTGAATGGAGAAGATAAAATAGATTAAAAGAATAAGAAAAAAAGTATCAGTCAGGTGAAAAGATTAGAAGGGTAAAGAGGGAGCCAGCAGAGTAGAAATTGAATCGATGGAAAGAAAAAAAGAGAATATTGAAAAACTGGAAACTAAGGAAAGGGAAAGAAGGAAAGAAAAACGAACAGAAAGAAATGAGAGACGAGTGACACGAGAAAGGAAGAGGAAGAGAAAAACAGGGAGAAAGTATAGTTATTCAATTATTCTGATTCGTCCTTTCTATACGTTGTTTATTGTGTTTGTTCGTATAATATGAGAATTTGAATGTGTGTTGTTTGTCATTTCTTTTTGCACTTAATCCCCTCCCGTCACTGTAAAAGAGGGGAAAGAGAGGGAGATGGGGCGGGGGGGACATGTAGTTCAGGAATACTCACTTTCTACTCTTAACATCACTGCTCTTCACATTCATCAGTTCCCCATTCTCCTTTCTCACTCTCCCTATCATCTTCAGTATGCTCCCCATCTTTCCTCTTTGAATCTGCAGTCAGTCCTCCTCCTCCTCTAACATCTTTCTCATGTATCATTTTCATCTTATTTTTGTATTTCTTGGCTGTGTCATATCTACCTATCTACGTTAACCTTTAAGAGTTATTTTCACCTCCTACCTCACTTTCATTCTCTTACGCTCTTCCTCCTACTTTTCTTTTACTCTTCTCAATATCTGTTCCTATTCGTGTCTCCACTTCATCTTCTTCCATCAGTCCTAGTACTGCCTCCTGACATGCCCGCTCACTGCCATATCCCTGTTCCACTTTCTCTGCTCATTACCTCTCCTTTTACATTGCAACACTGTATTCTTTTATCCTCTTCCTCATCTTCACATTTATCTCACTATCCTCTAGTTGTCGTTTATCCATTTCCTCCCTTTTGCGCCTCCAATACACATGTCTACTCCTCCCGAACGGTACTGCAATTCCTCCCATTTCCACTCCGTCTACTCACCAACACCTCCTCCTGCCCGATTGCTTCCACCTCCTACAAGCTGTCCTGCAGGCGTTCCTCTACCCTCCACTGTTATCTTCTAGTCTCCTCCACCTTCTCCACACGCTTCCCCTCCAGCCTTCCTCTGCTCTCCGCCGTTATCTCTCAGCTTCCTCCTCCGCCCCCTCCCCGCCCCGGCAATATGTCCACCTGCAGAAGGGCGCAACAATTTAGGTGTTCAAACAACGCCGGCCTTCAGGTGAGGCGTCATCTGTCTAAATTGATGCTAGGCTGGAATTTGCTCTCTCCCCCTCTTGACCCTCTCACCCTCTACCTCCCCCGTCTACTCCAACCCCTCTTCTCTCTCTCTCTCTCTCTCTCTCTCTCTCTCTCTCTCTCTCTCTCTCTCTCTCTCTCTCTCTCTCTCTCTCTCTCTCTCTCTCTCTCTCTCTCTCTCTCTCTCTCTCTCTCTCTCTCTCTCTCTCTCTCTCTCTCTCTCTCTCTCTCTCTCTCTCTCTCTCTCTCTCTCTCTCTCTCTCTCTCTCTCTCTCTCTCTCACCTGTTTTATGGAGTGGGGGAAAGGGAATGTAAGAATAGGATGAGGGAAAGAAATGAAGAAATAAGAGGAAAATTAGAAGAAGGAAGGAGGAAGAGGAGGAGGACAATGAAGATACTTTTGACAGAATAGGTATATATATATATATATATATATATATATATATATATATATATATATATATATATATATATATATATATATATATATATATATATATATATATATATATATATATATATATATATATATATAAAGACAGTAAACACTGACGGACGACATTCCTATAAGGTGGCGTGATCTATCTGTCGTGGGTTTTCCATTGACAATTGTATGCCTAATTGTGGTGATATTAAATTATAATAATAATAATAATAATAATAATAATAATAATAATAATAATAATAATAATAATAATAATAATAATAATAATAATAATAATAATAATAATAATAATAATAATAATAATAATACATTGATATCCTACTATAATAATATATATATATATATATATATATATATATATATATATATATATATATATATATATATATATATATATATATATATATATATATATATATATATATATATATATATATATATATATATATATATATATATATATATATATATATATATATATATATATATATATATATATATATATACTGAATAGGTAGATAGTTATGGTAAATATACAAACAGATGATAAAATGATTAGCAAGACAGACAGTGAATAAAAAATAAAGCGGTGAAAGAGATAAGAAGCAAAAGGGAACGTAAGATGCGAAAGCAATGATATTTTGAAAAATTAGCGTTTGGAAGTGTAGAGGAAGGACAAGACAAGGAATGTAGAGGACGAAGGAAAGGAAGGAAAAGGAGGTATGGTAGAGAGCTGAGATAGGAGATATAATAACAATAGAAATAGGAGGAACTGTCTGTCGATGAAGGAGGAAGAGGAGGAGGAGGGGCAGAAGGACTAGAAGGAGAGGTGGAGAAGGGGGAGAAGGAGAAGGAGGCTATGGAGGTAACGTCCCAGGTTGTGTAAAGTGATAAATTTAGAGAAGTGAGGAGTGTCCCAATATAATCGGGCACTATTCATCCAGGCATACTCTCTGGAATAACACTCACACTCTCTCTCTCTCTCTCTCTCTCTCTCTCTCTCTCTCTCTCTCTCTCTCTCTCTCTCTCTCTCTCTCTCTCTCTCTCTCTCTCTCTCTCTCTCTCTCTCTCTCTCTCTCTCTCTCTCTCTCTCTCTCTCTCTCTCTCGAGAGAGAGAGAGAGAGAGAGAGAGATAGTTAATATATTAAAAATATGGTTGAAAGTAAAAGGAAACGATTCCAATTAAAGACAAAATAAAGTTAACGAGCATATAGACAGCAATAAATAGATATATAGATGCAAATATAATAAAACAAAAAACAAAAAAGTAATCCATACCGCACAACTTTAACAAAAGGGAGGGGAGGGGAACTGAAATTGACGGAAGACTGGAGTAAAAAATGGAGGATAAAACGAATATATATATCTCTCTCTATCTATCTATCTATCTATCTATCGATCTATCTATCTATCTATCTATCTATATCTATCTATCTATATATATCTATCTATATCTATCTATCTATCTATCAATCTATCTATCTATCTATCTATCTATCTATCTATCTATATATATATATATATATATATATATATATATATATATATATATATATATATATATATATATATATGTGTGTGTGTGTGTGTGTGTGTGTGTGTGTGTGTGTGTGTGTGTGTGTGTGTGTGTGTGTGTGTGTGTGTGTGTGTGTGTGTGTGTGTGTGTGTGTGTGTGTGTGTGAGAGAGAGAGAGAGAGAGAGAGAGAGAGCAAGTAAATAAACGTAATGTGACAAACATATGCCGACTAAAAGACAGACACGCCAACAAACGGACCCACACGCAGTCAGGAGACAGACCGATCGCCCAACAAACAAATGGAGATAAACAACGGAGCCTGACAGACAGACGGGCGGGCGGGTAGAATGAAAGCTCGCCACACAGAGACACAGTGAGACAGAGCAACAAATGAGTGTGACTAATGGGATCTGCTGCGTCTCATTACTGATTGTTAATAGCCTCAGAGCGACTGTTTGAATCAGCGCGCCGCCGGGGTTCCACAGCAGGCCGAGGCTCCCCGACGCGGCCTTCCCCTGACAATAATGATTTCCCCGATCCTCACCTCCATTGGGAAAAAACCTGTGTGGAAATATTGTTACGTGTCAATTTTTCCAGTGATATGTTATGATATTAATTTTACTTCACTTTGATTTTTGTGCTCTTTGGTTTTAGAGCATGATATGTCAGATTTGTATGTGTGTGTATATATGAAGTTAATTTAGGTATTTGGTTGGGAACGAAATAAATAAGGTAGTAGAATTTGAATTCGCTTGTACATCTTGGTCTTATTAAAGTAGAAAAAGGCATGAACCGGGAAGACATTTTTATTTTTTTCTCATGCATTTTCCTTCATTGCTCTTTTCCGGCCAGGCCAGGCATTCAACACAACACCATGAATTAGAAAAAAAAACATCAAAGACATCACAGCTTATGTTTTCTTCCTTTTTTCACCTGTCGTCTCTCTTCGATACCTCCTGCTTCATGTTTTCCCTTACCAGCCTCGCTTCACTTCCATATTTTCCTCTTTAACTGCTTCCACGCCAAACTCATATGTATATACCTGCTTTCGTATATTCATCTCCCTTCTAATGTTTTCTCCCTCAACTCCTATTTACTTTTACTTCATCACCCTTACCGTAACCTTCCTTCTCCTCCCACAGCTTTGATTCCCTTCCATATTTTCCTCTTTAACTGCTTCCACATCAAACTCATATATATATATCTGCTTTCGTATACTCATCTCCCTTCTAATGTTTTCTCCCTCAACTTCTATTTACTTTTCCTTCATCACCCTTACCGTAACCTTCCTTCCTTCCACAGCTTTGATTCACTTCCATATTTTCCTTTTTAACTGCTTCCACACCAAACTCTCTTGTACCTGGTTTCGTATATTTATTTCATCCATAATGTTTTCCCCCTCAAGTCTTATTTACATTCCCTTCATTACCCTTACCGTAACCTCCCCCCTCCCTTTCTGCTTCCCTTCCCTACCTGCCCCTTCCTCCCCCCCCCCCCTCGTGTTCCTCCCCGCCCACCTTCGTCCCAGTCGGAGCACTCCATTCATTTTTCTCTTTCATATTACGAAAACTTTTTTTAGGAGTTTCTGTTTAATTTACGAACCACAAGATTAGATTTTTAGGAACGAGACGTAAACACATTTTTAAGGCATCTGTGTTTATACATTCCTCTCTGAATACGGTTGTGCATTTGCTTGCTCATATAATGCTGTTAGGTCATGATATCAATGGTTATATATATTTTTCTGAGCTGGTAACTGTCAGAATATGTATTGGTTTATCTCGTCAGAGTTATTAATCTCCTCTATGCTTCTGTTCAGCTGTCGGTTGCAATTTATTGATACAACTATTAACAAACCATATCGGAAAGTATTTGGACATTTTTCATACTCTGACACTAAAAGACTTACCGTTGAGTTAATTAATATTTGAACGGGTTAGGGAAGGGTGACACAGAGGAAGAAATTACCCGAGATCAAACAACTGATTCATCGAGAGTGGATTAAAATTTCTGTGTTGAGAGTTTAAACATCAAAGGGAGAAAAGGGGTGGTTGGAGAAGGGGGTCTCTCTCTCTCTCTCTCTCTCTCTCTCTCTCTCTCTCTCTCTCTCTCTCTCTCTCTCTCTCTCTCTCTCTCTCTCTCTCTCTCTCTCTCTCTCTCTCTCTCTCTCTCTCTCTCTCTCTCTTTTATTTAAACTGACGAATCTATAGTACACAACATATTTGTATTTTTGCGAAACGACTTTATGCGATCGTTCGAGTAGCATATGTTTCACTGTGCACTTTTCAGGGCTTAAAATGTCACTTTTTTCTTGTGCATTATTTCAAAAGCCCTTTACACTTGTTCACTGTGTATTTAGCATCACTAGTGGTGTGGGGCATGTTCTTCGCCACCTGTGAGCAGCCACTTTTACCTGCTGGGTGGACATTTTCCTCACTGTTGGCCCTGTTGCAGTGAATGTGTTCCACAGGCGGGACACCCTGGAGGTGAAGGTCCGCTGGTGCTGGCTGGCGCGTGACCTCCGCACCCCGACCTGCTCGTGGCTGGAGAGTACCGTTCTCGTATCTCTCACAGCCTCTCGCGGGGGGAGCCTCAGTCTCGCCAGGTGTGGTACTCCTTGTACCTGGGCCTTGTGGAACGCCACCAGCGCAGCGACGTCCCGGCGGTGCTCCAGAGTGTCTAGGTGTATAATATCCTGAGGGGGCGGCAAGGGGTTGTTCTCTTGTAACGGTCGCTGCACCCGTCGCTCCACCTTGTCCAGTCTCTGCAGGTGTGTGGCAGCGCTGGACATCCAGGTCAGAGCCCCGTAGTCCAGGTAGGATCTTACCTGGGCCTTGTAGAGGAGCATAATTCCTCGCTTGTCGAGGAAATTAGGGTCAAAGGAGCTGCCTCGTACAGGCCTACCGGCCTCTTGCAGACGCCTGCGTTCTTATGTTCTTATGTTCTTAAATTAGCCACTCTCTCTCTCTCTCTCTCTCTCTCTCTCTCTCTCTCTCTCTCTCTCTCTCTCTCTCTCTCTCTCTCTCTCTCTCTCTCTCTCTCTCTCTCTCTCTCTCTCTCTCTCTCTCTCTCCTTGAAATAAATAGCTCCAGGAAAAGTAATCAATTAAATGTAAGAAAACAAAGATCACCAAGACGCAGAGAGAGAGAGAGAGGCTGAAACAAAGAAAAAAAAGTGTGTGTGTGTGTACCAGAAGTTAGACCCCAACAAGACACTGACAAATTTCCCCTCCATGTCTACGTACTGTTCGCCGCTGACCTTACCGCACGCCAATCTAATTCGTATAAATATAAACGCCTGTGGCTGACGCTAAAATGCAAAGTGATTTAAACGCGTGACAGCCTTGACAAATTTACGAGTTCAAAGAGGAATCGATAGGAAAACAGAGAAGCAGGCAAGCAGGCAGGTGGGCAAGGTGGGGCAGGGTGACAGGTTGGCATATAGGTAGGAAGGTAGGTTGGCAGGCGGTCAGGTAAGCAGGTTGGACTGAAGGTGGTAAGTTAGGTACGCAGGGAGACAGGTAAATAAAGTAAGCAAACAGTTGGATAGTTTTAGAAAAACAGTCACTATTCAATACGATAATGTAAACATATGAAGACGTAGAAGAAGAAGTATAAGAAGTAGGAGAAGAAGAAGAAGAAGAAGAAGAAGAAGAAGAAGAAGAAGAAGAAGAAGAACCGAAGAAAAACGAAGACAGAAGAAAGAAGAAAAAGAAGAAAAAGAAGAAAAGAAGAAAAAGAAACAGAAAAGAAACAGAAAAAAAGGAAAATGAAAGAGAAAGAGAAAGAAAAAAAGAAAAAGAAGGATAATGATGATAATAATAATAATAATAATAATAATAATAATAATAATAATAATAATAATAATAATAATAAGAAGAAGAAGAAGAAGAAATAGAAGAAGAAATAGAAGAAGAAGAAAAAGAAGAAAAAGAAGAAAAAATGAGAGTAAGAAAGCAGAGAGAAAGAAAACAAATTTAGCATATACCTCAGGGATACCAAACGGAATCTGAATTTACGTTTTCTTGGACAAGTAAAGATGAAAACGACGAGCAGACCCGAACGTGAATCCGAGGTGAGGCCACTGAAGACATCCTCGACGGCCCTCGCCAAGGCAAACACACTCGCGGGCGGACCGTAATACATCTCATGAATAGCAGTACGAGGGGCTTTTATTCCTGCAGGAGGGAGTCGCTCTGACGAGGTAGCTGATCACTTATTCACTCATGCTGTTAGTGAAGCCAGCCGAGAAAAGGATGGGGACGGAGGCAAGGAGGGAGGGAAGAGAAGGGAGGAATACTGGGGGAGGATAGAGAAGGGAGGATACTAGGGGAGGATAGAGAAGGGAGGAATACTAGGGGAGGATAGAGAAGGGAGGAATACTAGGGGAGGATAGAGAAGGGAAGAATACCAGGGGAGGATATAGAAGGGAGGAATATTAGGGGAGGAATACTAGTGGAGGATAGAGAAGGGAGGAATACTAGGGGAGGATAGAGAAGGGAGGAATACTAGGGGAAGATAGAGAAGGGAGGAATACTAGGAAAGGATAGAGAAGGGAGGAATACTAGGGGAGAATAGAGAAGGGAGGAATACTAGGGGAAGGAAGAGAAGGGAGGAATACTAGGGGAGGGAAGAGAAGGGAGGAATACTAGGGGAGGATAGAGAAGGGAGGAATACTAGGGGAGGATAGAGAAGGGAGGAATACTAGGGGAGGATAGAGAAGGGAGGAATACTAGGGGAGGATAGAGAAGGGAGGAATACTAGGGGAGGATAGAGAAGGGAGGAATACTAGGGGAGGATAGAGAAGGGAGGAATACTAGGGGAAGATAGAGAAGGGAGGAATACTAGGAAAGGATAGAGAAGGGAGGAATACTAGGGGAAGATAGAGAAGGGAGGAATACTAGGAAAGGATAGAGAAGGGAGGAATACTAGGGGAGGATAGAGAAGGGAGGAATACTTGGGGGAGATAGAAAAGTTGAAACTCGAACTGGACAGAGAGAAGGATAGAAAAAAAAAGGTTGTTTGGAAGGTAAAGTTATGAGAGCTGATACAAGAGGAGATAGAAAAATATACATAAGTGAAAGATTATTTACTAGGAAGATACGATGATGCTAATGGAGAAGGAGATAAAAAAAAAATGTGGTTTTAGTAATCTGAACCGCGGAAAAAGAAGTAGATAAAAATCGAATAAAAGATGAAATTTTTGAGGATGCGCGGGCGGGTAAAATAGAAAGTAAAAGAGGATGGAAGAAAAATATTGTAAGAATGTTGAAGAACGAACCGAAAAGATGGAAACATGTAGAAATTGTTGGTTTGATGTGAAGGTGGTGGAATGAAGAGATGGAAGGAAGGGTCACGCAGAAATATGTTTAGGAATTTCTTTAGAGAAGTGACGGAATGGGAAAGGAAATAGAGAGAAAGAATTTTAAGAGATGAAAAGGAGGTGGTGGGAGCGAGTAATAAGATAAGACTGGGAAAGGAACAGCTCATATGAAGAGAAGAAAGGAAGGCAACGATGAATGACATAACTGGACCAGGAGAAAGTGCAGCACGGCAAGCGGAAAAGAGAGAAAGCACGAGATGGAAAGAATGAAAGGATTAAGAGATTCCGAAACAAAACATTAAAAGATAAGCTCCAAGGAAGGTAATATAGAAATGCGTGAATTATTCTTATTATGTGTGTGTGTGTGTGTGTGTGTGTGTGTGTGTGTGTGTGTGTGTGTGTGTGTGTGTGTGTGTGTGTGTACGTGCGCGCATGCACAAGCTTAGCGTTGTTTCTCTCTCTCTCCATTTGTTTGTATGAGAAAATCTGTTGTTCCGTTGTTTCTTTTTGTTTCGAGTTCAGAAAGTTTATTCAGAGTTTCATTTCAGTTAGAGAGAGAGAGAGAGAGAGAGAGAGAGAGAGAGAGAGAGAGAGAGAGAGAGAGAGAGAGAGAGAGAGAGAGAGAGAGAGAGAGAGAGAGAGAGAGAGAGAGAACATGGAAACAGACAGAGAGAGAGGAAAGAAGCCAAATTACACTCAAAACATGAAACAAAAAAGAAAGCACAAAACTATATAATAAAAAGATGCAAAGACAACACTGCAGCGCGCTCTCCCACTCAGAGGCAAGATTAAAACCTCATCTTTACTTGGTCTTGGAGAAAAAATAAAACCAAACCAAACAGGAACAAGCACACAGGAAAAAAAAGACTAGAACACACAAAAAGGAGATTGGACGAAATTAAACCCGAATGAGAAGATACCAAGAAACGGAGAGGAGAAACGGAGAAAAGAGAAAATATTACTAAAGTGAAGCGAGTGAAGAAGAGGAGAAAACGGAAAGGAACGAAAAGAGGATAGGAAAGGAGGAAGAGGAGGGGGGGGGGGGGGGAGGAGGGTACGTGAAGAGCAGCCACTCACCGATGTAAGAGGGCGAAGGAGCCGAGCCGATCCTGTAGACGACACGCGTTGAAGGGGGAATGAAGTGGAGGAAGTGGACGAGGAGTGGAAGCAAACAGCGAGGAAGGGAGAGGAGGAGGAGGAGGAGGAGGGAGGAGTAGGAGGAGTAGGAGCAGGCAGTGATAGAGGAGGAGGAGGAGGAGGAGGAGGAGGAGAAAAATGAAGTGCAGAGGGAGGAGGGGGAGGAAGAGAAAGGGAAACGAAGAGAGTGACAATGAGTAAAATGCCTTCTCTTGGAATCTACTCTTCTTGCAGCTGAAAGGATGAAGAGGAAGAGAAGGAGTAAAGCAAATAGGAAAGGAAAGACAAGGATAGAAATGAGAGGAGAGCAAGGGAGGGGAGCACGTTCTTCCTTCTTCCCCTTTCTTCCTTTCTTCCTTCTTCCGCAGCAGCTCCTCAGGTTGGGAAAGAGCGAGTGGCCTTCCTTCCCTTCCCTCGCGTCTGGGGAAACAAAGCGACGTAAAAATGGGACCAGTATTTGCGTGCGGTGATGTCAGTGTTTCGCGAGGCGGCGGGAAACAAGGATTAAATGGCGTTGAGAGAGAGATTTTTTTTCTTGGAACAAAGGAGGTGAAGGATTGGAATACACACACACACACACACACACACACACACACACACACACACACACACACACACACACACACACACACACACCTTCCTAGAACATGTACCATCCCTATCCTCTTATTCACGTAAAACACGATCGAGCAACACTTGCATCCTTTCCATTTCACCAGCCAACCAAAGAACTCACAACACGCCTCATCTCTCAACACACCCATTTGCAGAATCTACTAAACAATAACTATTTGATAACAGGTAGTATAACTCTTTTTAACTTTCTCTTTGCAGTAGGTGTGGACAGCCTTCAAATGTCTGTATACATAAACACACCTCTTCATGATTAATAATATTCGTACCTCTCGTCAGTAAACTACATTATATCTGAGCCATGTAGAAAAATCCACCGCATCCCACAATTCTAGATATTTATAAACAGCTTTAGTGTTTTGAATATTTATATGAGATTCTTCTTTGCAACTTGTCCTCCGTGTCCTAACCGTGTCTAACTATTGCATCACTTTCCAAACGATTTTCAAACCACAGCATTTGTAAAGTCGTATAAAGCTAACAGTTTTTTTCCGCCGCCTCCATAACCATACCTGGCCCTCGCCACGCTTTCGAAAAACCATTTCCAAAGCTGCACGCCGGCCTCAAAGCACTCACAACCTACTCAGAGTCTTTCCTCCGCACCCCACGACCATACCCGACCATTCTCACGTTTACCATAAAGATCCCAAACCACTGATACTCTTCCACACCATTTCCACAGTACCCTCCTCCTCCTTCCCTTCCTACTCGTGCTCCTCTTCCTCGTAGACCTCCTTCTCTTCCTCCTCTCACTTTTCTTTTCCCTTTTCCTCATCGTCCTCCTTGCCCTCCGCTTTTTCCTCCTCCTTTTCTTGGTCCCAGCCTCGTTCCCGCCACTCACCAGACACTCACGCCCGAAGCACACCCGAACTACCATGCCAGAGAAGGTAAATTGGCTCCTTTGTCGTCCGGTAGGCGCGTCGTTGTACTCCTGCGCGCGGAACAGGACAGAAATCTAATTAGGGAATCGGTGGCGAGGTATATGTTCGTGTTGATGATCTTTTGTCTGTGTTTTGGGTGGAGGGAACGTGTTTTTGTGTTTGCCTTTTTTAAGCTTGATTTGTCTGCCTGTCTCTTTGTGTGTATTGTGTGATTGTGTGTTTGTTGTTAGTGAATATGTGAATATAGTTCGTGTGTGTGTGTGTGTGTGTGTGTGTGTGTGTGTGTGTGTGTGTGTGTGTGTGTGTGTGTGTGTGTGTGTGTAATTGGTATCGTTACCTTTTATGTTTTTTTACTCAATTAAGGTGTTGTCTTTCGTGGGCGTGCTTTTGTTCACTCGTTTGTTTGCTCGGTTTCGTTATCTGTGTTGTGATCCCTCGATGCGATTGTGCAAGTGTTGGTAAATGAAAAAAACAACAACATTATGAAAGAAAATAAGAATCGTGTTTTTTTGTCAACTGTGCTTCCATTATATAACCTAGAATTGTGTAAGTTACCTTTTTATATATGTCAATCCTTTAGCTAATCAGGCTTTTTATAGGGCACGGTCCACATGCAACATCACATAACACAGAGCTAAGTCACATTCATTCACAAAAAAAACTGAGGCGTGAGGTTTTGATGTAACTTGTATTTTATTGCCTGGTTAAGAAAAGCTATACGTTACACTTCAGATATACCCGATTTTCTTTCCGTCGCTGCGTTTTTGTCTTTTCTATCCCTCTCTCTCCTCTCCTCCGTTTTCATGTTCTCTCCATTACGCTCCTCTCCTGCTTTCCTTCACGTCGCCTCTGAGCCTGTCCACTCCTAAGTCCCTCGTTCTGGTGTCGCTACTTTCAATAATCTCCCGCCCTCTGACACTCTCGAGATGGGCCCGCCTTTCCCGCTCTGTCGCTCCTGTGTCTCCTGAGGGAGTCGTCCAGTGTGCCCCTTTCAAATTGGGTCGACGAAGAGAGAGAGAGAGAGAGAGAGAGAGAGAGAGAGAGAGAGAGAGAGAGAGAGAGAGAGACTTTTTTTTATATTTTTTTCACCAACCATTCGAGTTGTTTTTGTTTTGTTTTTCTCTCGGGCCTCTTTGTCAAAAAAAGGTTGTTTTCCTTCCCAAATGGTCGTTGGAAAAGAAGGTGATTTTCCCCTTCAGTGGGTTGTCTTCCGTTTATAGGCGTCGTCTTTTTGCTTTTTTTTACGGCGTTAGGACATTTCTACCAAAAGACCTACATGAACACAACACCAATATCTCTTTGTATAAATGGATGAGTTGTGAAAGAGCAGAATTTCTTTAAAGGAAAACACATAGAATAAAAAAAAAATCAGTAAAGGCTAGTAATATTTCCCCATAAATAGCATCAACAAGAAGCAGGAAAAGACTTATATCTTAGTGAAGAGTTTTTAATCGCATTATGAAGCTTTTAAGCCATTCCATGCAAAACATAAACCTGTCACGCTATAGAAAAATATCCTGTGACAGTGACGGCTTCCAGTTCCATTATTCGCATCATTACAACCGCCATACCCACCACCGCAACCACCACCACCAACAACAACAAAAACAATAACCCTATCACCATCATCACTCCCACCACCTTTACTTCTTCCAAAAACGTCGCGAACGAAACTTAAAACAAGACTACCAACATGTATATTACTACCGCCACATTTGCCACCTTCAACAGCATCACTACAGCATTACACGACCATCAACACTTCAACGACCACCGTTACCGTCAACACCACCACTACCAACAACAACACCGCTATGCAGCAACAATAAAACAACATTACCATAAAAAATAGCAACAACAACAATGTCTTCACCAATCAAAATCACCAAACAATATCAATAAAGTCATAGAGAACATGTAGAACGATGAGGTAAGAACATTAACCACAGTGTGTTTAGTCATTACCACAATGAGCAGAGAAAGATAAGCACAAGCGACTTTAGTCATAATATCGAAAATGGGAATAATAATAATAATAATAATAATAATAATAATAATAATAATAATAATAATAATAATAATAATAATAATAATAATAATAATAATAATAATAATAATAATAATAATAGTAATAATAATAATAATAATAATAATAATAATAATAATAATAGTAATAATAATGGCATGAACATTTCAGCAATCACAGCATCACAAGTACCATGCCCAACATCAACAGAAAATTTGATAATGGTAGCAGCAGTAATATCATAAACAAAGAAAACAACGAAAATGTAAACAATTAGAAGAACAGTAACCACCACCATCACCACCACTACCACCACCACCAACAACAACAACAACATGTTATAGTAGGATATCAATGTATTATTATTATTATTATTATTATTATTATTATTATTATTATTATTATTATTATTATTATTATTATTATTATTATTATTATTATTAGTATTATTAGTATTAGTATTATTAGTATCACCACGAATTAGGCATACAATTGTCAATGGAAAAAACCCACGACAGATAGATCACGCCACCTTATAGGAATGTCATCCGTCAGTGTTTACCGTCTCAGTTTGTATACAAAGCATTTCATCAAGCTTGAAAGTCACCTTGACATACGTGACCAATTGTAACAATTATTTTCCAACCTGTAACTCGTCACTCCTTCACGAGAGTCCGATTGACACACAACGGCAGTCGCTCTCGCTCCGACGCTCCTTGTACATATAGGCTAAGAATATATTCGCCTTAAGGAAGCCGAAGTCTTAATCAACGCCCTTTAAACGCCCCCCGGTACACAGTTATAAACAACAATCGCCACCATGACCACCAACGCCACAAGTACCACCACCACCAGAAACAGAAAAAAATAACAACAACAACAACAACAAGTATTACAACTACAAAAAACAACAATAACAACAACAACAACAAAGGCAACAACAAAAACAATAGTATCAGCAACAAAATATATAGTGTTCGGTAAACCAATTTTGTCTCGAGAAACTAACACTTACTGAAACGCGGAAGGCCCGGGCCGTAGACTTACACACGCACGAAGCCTTTGCCTTGGCTGAAATTTCACGCTTCTTCTCCTCCTATCCGTTTGTTTGCTGCCTTTTCTCTCTCTCTCTCTCTCTCTCTCTCTCTCTCTCTCTCTCTCTCTCTCTCTCTCTCTCTCTCTCTCTCTCTCTCTCTCTCTCTCTCTCTCTCTCTCTCTCTCTCTGTGTGTGTGTGTGTTTTGAACTTTTTCATCTATTTTCTTTTCTTTTATTTTTGTGTCAGTGCTGTATTTCTGTGAGTTTTTTATTTGATTTTTAATCGTTTGTTTCTGTCTAACTCTCTCCATATATAAATCTGTATGGCTATATGTTTTTGCATTTGCCTGTCAGTCATTCTTCAAGCATATTTTTATATTTCATCATCAAACTCTTTTCATTATATTCTCTCTCTCTCTCTCTCTCTCTCTCTCTCTCTCTCTCTCTCCTTGCATTACTCACCGTGTCTCCCTTCCCTAGCTTATCTGTGACGAGCCTGTATCTGAGAGAAATTCCGACTGACACTCGTAAACTTCAGCTCAAGTTCACCTCGATAAAAGGTCTCTCTCTCTCTCTCTCTCTCTCTCTCTCTCTCTCTCTCTCTCTCTCTCTCTCTCTCTCTCTCTCTCTCTCTCTCTCTCTCTCTCTCTCTCTCTCTCTCTCTCTCTCTCTCTCTCTCTCTCTCTCTCTCCTCTTACGTCAACGATTATGGAAACCTTTTTAACTTCTTTGGGAGGAGTTTTGCATCATTATACGAGTTATTTTTAAATTGTTTTTATTTTTTATCATTCGCAAGGTATAACTATATGGATGTCAGTCTTCTGACATTATTCTCGGTATTTTGTACAGCTTATATTTCCAGTAAAATTCGAAGAGAAATTTATATTTTCCTCATCATCGTTTGTAATATTGTGTAAAATATACTGACATTGTTCTTGGGCATTGCATTCAGCTGGTGCAACAATAACTTGCCGAGTAATGAAGCAATTATTGCTTAGGCGTTGCTAACACAAAGCAGCGGCGTATTTTTTACATTTTGCTGCCGCCTGCTTTTTTGGAATAAAAAAAACTTTTACTATGCGGTGTTCCTCATAAAAGTGGTGGAAATTACGTATTCAGTACAGATAATGATGCCAGAGAAAGTATATGGTAAAGGCAAGGAGAAACATTAAGTTCGTAGCGACTGATCATTACATAAATAATATATATATATATATATATATATATATATATATATATATATATATATATATATATATATATATATAGAGAGAGAGATGCTTACATAGAAACATACAAACATATAGATATAAGGAGAAACAGACAGAAAAGACAAAAATACTACTTGCTAGACAATGTCAGTTTAACATAAACATACATATTCGAATGAAACAAACAAACAAACAAAAAAGCTGTATATGTGACAGTGAAGAAATCAAATATCAGTCGTCGATGATGTCAGTAATAGAGCATCAATTGAAGCCCGGAAGGAATAAACACCTAACGGCACGATGTCTATTTTTTTTTTTATATTATGACGATGAAATGCTTGCTTCGTCTTTCCTCGGTCCCTTTGTAATTCGTGCCATGTTTGAATGATTTAATTTACATCTCTACAGTCAATATTGTAATTGCTTTCTTTACTAGTTTTCTTGTACTACCTTCCTTTTTTCAAATTTATTCAAGATATTTTACAACACCTTAGCAATGACGTCTTTTTAAAATTGTGAAGACCTTATATTCTTTGGGGTTTACAGTTTCCCTCCTATTTTGCTTCCTACTGTTTTGATTTGTTGACATTTATTGCAGATTTACGTTTAGGATATATTTTTTTTAATGTATTGCTTCCCCATGCAGTACCAATAGCCCTAGTGTGTCTATTAAATCTTCCTTTGTTTTCTTATATTTGTGTAATCATAATTATTAACTAAACGATGAGATGTTTTATTTGAAGCTTCAAAAATACACAGCAAAGTCATTTATTTCCACTCCATTTCCATAAAAGCTACCAGGAATAATCGAGGAGGCAATCGCCTATCGTTAGCATTTTTTCATTTCCACAAACATTCACTAGAGCTCTTCCCACAAGGTCACTTGCCTTCCACTTGCAACCCCCACAGGCCTCTTCCCCAAAGTTAAATACGTCCTCCTTGCTCCTTCAATTTCTCCTACTTATGCAGCATCAAAGTTCCTCAACAGGGCAGACCTTCCCTCCTTCATCTCCACAATCACGACTTTTCGTTTAGCACAATCAGATTTTTTTACAAGCATAATAAGATTCACCCATTAAGAACAATTGGAGGCACTCATTAGCGCTCTACCAAGTGAGGAAGAAGGAGGAGGAGGAGGAGGAGGAGGAGGAGGAAAAAGGAGCAGTAGGAGGAAGAAGAGGAGGAGGAGCGTTTGCCCAGTACCACAATCAGGCTTCATTAAGAGCGCAAGCCGTGAGCAAATAGGCAGGTTAGTGTTGGGGAAAGCAGGGATTAAGGAGAGCTTAGAGTTTTCACTTGCTCTGGTATTGGGGACGTGGTGGAAGGGAAAGGAAGGGAAGGGGAAGAGAGAGACGGGAATAACCAGGGACGGAATAACGAAAGACAGGAAGGTGGCGCAGGTGGAAAGAAAACGGGAAAGACGAGATAAAAAGAAAATGGGAGAGAGGAAAGCAAAGGGCGAAAAAAAGGGCGAAAGTGAATTCAGGCGAGACTGAACTTGTGAATTTGCTTTGCAGGTGGGATTGACTGGAAAACTGTGTGTGTGTGTGTGTGTGTGTGTGTGTGTGCGTGTGCGTGTGCGTGTGTGTGGCTGTGGAAATATTAGAAAAGGGTTTTAAATTCTTACAAACCCATATTATATTATGTCTTTTTTCCTCGTTATACATTAAACGAACAAAATAAAGCATATCTTCTAAACAATGTATTCCAAACAACACAAAATTAAACAAGATTAGATTAATTAGCGTTAACCTTTACGTCTGAGCTGATCTATTTACAATCCAAATACGGTTAGTTAGCATTTACTCCCAAAAGACTTCTATGTTAATATACACGCTCGTTATCTGTATATTTACGGAGGAGGAGGAGTGAATAGGTAGGCAAAGAGGGGGCTGTAGACTAGGAGCTCCATGCCTTTAATTAAATAGGTCAGAAATATAGTCGAGAGGGCGGCTGAATAGGAAGGTGGAGGGAGGGATGATAAGCTGCCTACCCGGAGATAAAGGCTGTTTAGGAGGCCTGGTTTTTTTTTCAAGGAGAAATAGGTATGAATAGTGGTAGATGAAGAGGTGGCCGAGATCAAAAAGGTTCCAGGTAAAAGAAGTTTGTCAAAGGGAACGGGAACGAAAAAAGAGGATCACGAGGAAGAGGGGGTGGAGGATTAAGAGAAAGAGTAGTAGGAGGAGGAGGAGGAGAAAGAAGGCTGGAGGGGAAAGTGAAATGGAAGGAGGAAAAAATATGTTGATGAAGCGACCGGTTTTAATATTCTTCTGTTGTTTATAGTTGTTGTTATTGTTGCTGTTACTGTTATTGTTAGCTGTGGTATAGTATGAGACAAGAGAGAGAGAGAGAGAGAGAGAGAGAGAGAGAGGTGAGTGAGTGAGTGAGTGAGTGAGTGAGAGTAATTAAAGAGCGTTCTGTTTTAATCGCGTGTTTTAATGATGATGAAATGTTAAGAGGTTTATTTTTTTAGTACTTTTTCACTGAGCAGGATTCATTAGGAAATATTTAGAAGTCTTAAGTGTACGTGTTTAATGTTTGACTTATTACTTTTATTTTTTGTTTCTGTTCGGTGTAGTGTTTGTGGCTGCTGGTAATGATGGTGGCGGTGGTGGTGATTACTGTGTGTGGTGTTTGTGAGCGGATGATGATTGTGGTGGTGAATGCGTCAAAGGTAATGGTGGTGGTGGAGTTGAGGTGAGCGGTGATGATGATGATGATGGTGATGATGATGATGATGGTGCATGTAGTTATTAACGTTGGTTGACAGGGTTTATGTTGATAGTGATGGCGGTTATGAAGGTAGTGGTGGTGGTGGTGGTGGTTGTAGTTGTGGTGTTGAGTTTTGCGCCATTGTGATAGTTTTGGTCGTATATATGATGGTGGTGTTTGTTTTAAAGGCCATAGTGGTGGTATTTTTGGTGGTGGTCTTCGTTGTTTTACAGATGGTAGTAATGGCAATAATGGTGGTGGTGGCCGTGGCAATGGTGGTTGTGGTGTTAGTTATGGTGGTAGTGGTGGTAACATTCTCAACTGAGGTGGTGATCTTTGTTGTTTTGGTGGTGCTGATAGTAACGGTTGGTGATGGTGGATGTGATAATATTTTTTTTTTTACAGCAGAGGAGACAGCACAAGGGCACAAAAAAAGGAAACAACAATAAAAAAAGCCCGCTACTCGCTGCTCCTTTGTTGTGATGGTTGTGGCGCTAGAGACCGTAATTGTGGAGATGATCTTGGTTGTTATGGTGGTGAAGAAGCTTGAGATGGTCATGATGGTGGTGGCGGCAACGCGGAGAGAGGAAAGAGAAATATAATTAATGAAATAATTATATTTTAGAGCGTAAAAATAGCGAAGCCCGTGCGTGTTTTATTCATATATTTATCACTCTAATTGGTGTTTGTTAAGGAATGGTAATGAAGAGAAGGGGGAGGAGATTACAAAGATTAGGAAGAGGAGAAGAATTGGAGGGGCGAGGGAGGAGGGAGAGATTAAAAGACTAGATGGAGGAAAAGAGGAAGTAAGGGGATCACGGGGATTAGGAAGAGTACGAGGACAAGGAGAATAAGGAGAAGAAAAGGAAGAAAAAGTAAGGGATTGAGGAGGATGAGGCGGTGACGGAGTAGGAAAAGGAGGGAAACAGAATAGGAAGAGGAAGTGTAATAGAAGGAGACGGAGGTGAAATAGGATGACGTAGAAGAGGTGGAATAGGAGGAGGAGGAGGAGGAGGAGGAGGAGGAGGGCATAAGCAGGAAGTGTTAGCAGAATCAAAACAAGAAAATAGTATAAAACTGAGACACTCCTTTAACTATCTCTCTCTCTCTCTCTCTCTCTCTCTCTCTCTCTCTCTCTCTCTCTCTCTCTGTATTAATTTTATTCCATTTTAATATTACTTTTTAATATATTCACGTTTCCATTTTCTTTTCGCCATTTTTTTTCCTTCCCAGTATTTTCTTTCATTTACCACTTTTTCTTTTGTGTTTTATTTACTTCTTTTTTTATTGGCGCTACGGTTTATGCATTTTTTTTTGTATTCTTCTTTATATATATTTATTGTAGCATGTTAATTTCCACTCCCCTCACTACTCCGATGTACAATTCCATTTCCATGTTGCTTTTCCTGTTTTTCCGTTTCGCTTTCATAACTATTAATTTTGCTTACTCGCCTAACTTTTTATTTTTGCTTTATCAGTTTTATTTTTCCGTTTTTCGTTTTTCCTTACTTCTAAATTAATAACTTCCTCAGTACTTCCTCATATGTCTTCTCTCATACTGCTACTCTTTTTCCCTCTTTCCTCCTCTTTTAATACCCCTTTCCACCTCCTCATTCTCCTTTCCCTCTCTTTTTTCATATTTTCCATCCCATCACTACCAGTACCACCATCACCACCACCACCATCTCTAACCCCAGTACCCCCCACCCCACCAAGGCCATTACGCTATACATGGCCACTATCGACATTTTCCCTCAATAGTTTCGCAAGTTGTGCCGTTAAGCGTTCATCCCACACTGCCACTACGACCTGCCTACCTGATTCTCCTTTTCTGATAACCAAAGAGCAGGATCGGACTCGCTGTAATGGGTTTGAGTTGCGTAAATTCGGATTCGGTAAGGACGTAAGCCATAATCGGTTCTCAAAATGAGGTTGTGGACGGTTGGGGAGGATTTAACGGTTATATAGTGGGGATAGGTACGAGATAAAGTTGTGGGTGATGGTACTGCACGGTGAGGAATATTGATGGTGGTTTTGGTGTTTATAGATTCCCCTTTTATAAGTTTTCTCGCCTCTTGCAGACTCGATGCTTTTGTGCTCTATCTCTTTCTCTATCTATCTGTCTCTATCTGCCTATCTATCTAACTCACCTTTTCTCTGTCTCAAATATTGGTCAGTTCTTTCCTACCTTCCACATTTACTTTATATAGTGTTCACGCTATAGCAATTTCTTTTTACTATCAATTTGGTTTCCTCAATGTTCAGTATTATTGCATGTCCTCGTCCTCCTCCACTCCGTGCTCCTCGTCCTCCTCCTCTCCGTGCTCCTCGTTCTCCTCGTCATTCTGGTCTTTCTCTTCGCACTTGACCAGTGGCAGGTTAATTGGGCTGAGAGTTGCCAGGTGGCCGCGATGAAGAGGATGTTGCAATACACACACACACACACACACACACACACACACACACACACACACACAAACACAAACACACACACGCACACGCACGCACGCACGCACACACACACACACACACACACACACACACACACACACACACACACACACAGACACACACGCAAGAAGACATGACAAGCGGCGTGGCGTGAGAAGGCAGGGGCATTGCATTGCAGGGAACGTGAAACTATTGATGAGTGAATATTTTTGTTCTTGCGCGAGTAATTTGAATGTATTTGATGTAAAGGCTATGAATATTTACTCGACACCTTTACAGCACGATTCACTACGCCACAGCAGACGAGAGATTCTGAATAAACGCTTGAGTTACATTGCATGGCTGCCCTGTGCTGTCTTTTTGCTGGGATTCGTTTACTAATGATGAAGTGAAACGTTTTATTTTATTTAGTTTAACATCGGTGTGAAGCAAATATCATCACGGCAAGTATTAAATTGCGTCTGTAGCAGTGATTGTTGCGTTTTTGTTTGTTATAGGGAATAACAAGGAAGGATATCAAATTGATATTTATATAACCTGTATTGGAATGTCTGATGCGATTCTTTCCTTTGTATTGGTTATTGTTGGTTGTAAATATTCGTATAATTATGTTTTCTATATTTATGATAGATTTGTGCTGTAGTAAAGGGCAGGAAGTTGTAATTTATTGAGGTGTGAGGAATGAGAAGCTGATTATGTTGAAATATAAACCTTGTCGATAAAGAAGACCGTGAATTCTCAAATTTGTCGAGTGTGTATTTATGCGTTTGCTGTTTCAATTTATGTTTCTCTTATTTCAATATTTGATGAACAGTTTCGCTGCCGTCCTTTCAGTCTGTGTATACATTTATAGTTGTATCTTCGTTTGTCTCTGTACTGAGCTGTCCCCTGTACCTGTTTAATATAATACCTCTCTCTATTTATCAATTTATTCATCTCTCTCTATATATCTTTATCAGTCTGTCTATTGGTCAGTATATCAGTCTATATATGTCCGCATCTGTGTGTCCATCAGTATATAGCTGCCGTTTTATCTATATTTCCTCTCTGCCATTAAACGTCTTTCTTTTTACACACTTATATTTTCTTTCCAAGCTACTGGGTCGGCACATTAATATTGGTAATAGCAGAGGGAGAAAAAAGTAATTTATCCTGTCGTACTTCATTGCTTCTGTCACGCCCACCTCTCCTTCCCTTCCTCTCCATTCCCTTCCCTTCCTTCTCTTTCCCTTCCCTTCCCTCCCCTTCCGTTCCGTTCCCTTCCCTCCCCTTTCCTTCCTTTCCTTTCCCCTCTCTTCCCTCCTCTTTCCTTCCATTCTCTTTCCTTCAT
>NW_026112208.1:20000-102500 GCF_024679095.1 Eriocheir sinensis | reverse complement strand
TGTGATGAAATAGGAGGAAAAGCGTTCATTACATTGCTGTCCACGTAATGTTGAAATGAAGCTAAATAATATAAATGTCATAGTTTGTACTGTGATGAAATAAAATAACAAATCTTCCTCACTACATTTTCGTATTACACATTTATTACGTTACTTGCCGCGTACTTCTATAATGAAGATAATGAATGAAACGTTAATTAAGGTAAAGAATATAAACATGGTCGCCGCGCAGCTCATCCACCCTTGATAACTTTTGCCGGAGCACTTTTTTGTGTCGTATCATTTTCGTTGTCGGACATGAGCGGCATGAGCGTGATGCGTATCGTAAAAAGTGATGGCATATCGTCACTATTATTCAGTAGAATCGAGTCATGTTAATGAGACGACACTCACGCCATAAGCTGGAAGGACATAAAGGTGAATATTGCCTCTTTTTTTCACTTTTTTGTCGACCTGGGTCCGGGAGTGAGGCAAGGAGGGGGGGGGGGGGGGGGCCTAAAGCTTTCATCGAGTTTGTGTTCTGTTTCACTTTTGTCGTTAAATGAAAGGTTAATTTGTGCTTCTTTTTGTCCTCGTGAGATACTGAGTTCAGCTTTGTGTTACAGCACAAAGGAAATTAAATTTACCCAGAAACAGTATGATGTTTGGTGAGAATATGAAATTGTAGAAACAGAATGGAAATATGCACAACAAAGAACTCAAAAGCATTTTTAGAAAAAATCACATGAAAGTATGTTGCAGTAATTTGAAAATGAATGTGAGGAAAGTTTAAAAACGGAGCAAGCTGTGGCTAAGAATTAAATATATATTTTAATGCATATTCAAATACGAAAAAAAACTACGATGTTTCGTCGGAATTAGAATATATGCAGAAAATAAGGAAGCGCATGTAGGAAGTGTATGAACATTTTTAAGATGAATATAAAAATTTCTTGAAAATTGAAGATGAAAAATTAATAAATAAAAAAATGCAACAAGGAAATAAATGTCTGTCTAAAAAGAATACTAGTGATTGGAAAAAAGTACAAATGAGAACCAAGTGTTATTAAAAGAGTATACAGATATTACGAATCAATAAACTGCTACTATGTTACGTATAATAATGATCTAATGTATCGTGACGAGGTATAAAAATAGACCGTGCACACGAAAACATCCAGAGCTCTATTGCCGCGCCGCAGTACAAAATGACATCAGGCCGCCAATAAAGTCTGTCACGCTCACAGCTCGTATCCTCCACGCTCCTCACGCGCCGAAGAAATGAAATGAACACAGCGATATTGCTCCGCCGGCCGCTTTATATTCAGATTTTGATTAGATAAAAAAAATCTGCCACGGTTATTAATTATGGAAATCATGCTTCTGGTATTGCCTCACTACGAAGGAGAGAAAATATATGCGGCGGCAGTGCTCCACCAATTGCTCGGTGTTTACTTGTTAAGAGACAAAGGAAGTGTTGGAGTTCATGTGTGTGTAAACAAGGGACCCGGACGGTTGTTGGGGAGGACAATGGATAAATAAGATAAATAATATGCTTCCTTTCCTCAGTGTTACGGATAACGAAAGCAGAAAAAAACAGGAACAGTTGCATCGCTTTACCATGCAAGTGTTGGAAGTCCATGTGTGGGAAATAAAACACGCGTGCAGTTTTCACGTTGGGAAGACAAAAATGCACGAATGAATAAGACAAATAATAATCTCTGTCCTCAGTGTCATGAATAATAAATACAGAAACACACACACACACACACACACACAAACAGGAACAGCGTCGTTGCTTTTCCTTGCCTGCCATCATTGAAATAAATAGAGCCGTGTTTATAAATCATGTAAATCATATATTCTTGTTTCTGAGTCTTGTGTATAAGAGAAAAGACAAAAACAAGTACAGACACATTGTTCCTCCTTCCGCGGTGCATTCATCTTTGTTCACGGATGCGTGCATGAAGTTCTATTTAGTTCCAAAAATTGGGTTATCATGTTTCGAATTCTAATGTAAAATGTAAAAATACCACACCAGTATTTTAGTAACAAGGAAGGATTATCAACTTTTGTTTAATCAATTTGCACTTCACTTTAGTCTAATGAAGAAAAAAAAAGAAAACTTAAAACCCAGCACAGAAACATTACACCACCCGGGATGATATATTCGCATTTGATTAGCAAGAATCGTACAGTCTTTTGAAATTATGTAAAGCATGTTATTCTTCGGCGTCTCAGTCTTACAAATAAACCACCAAAACTAACACTGCAGCATTTCTCCGTCTGACGCTTGACACTCACTGCGTTCTTTAATGCGGAAGGATTAATACCAAACGCTTACACAGATTATGAACTCCGTGAATCACATTACGTTCCCGCTTAGTCTTACGCATAAGCACGCAGTATAAGTAAGCACAGCGGCGTTACATCATCAGCCCCTCCCGCCGCTCTCATTTTATCAGAGCGGCACTTAGCGGTATTTTTTATTGCCCTTGAGCTGCTTCCTCGACTGTAAAAAAAAGGTGCATGACATTTACATTTTTCTTTAATGAAGAGTAATTAGTACCAGGTATGCTTGGAACGCTTATGAATTACACGAGCCATATTCTTTTGCTTCTCAGCGGTACATAACAAGTTAGTGAAGCAAAACTAATCGTAGCAGTCTAACCACGAAGGCGTTCAACAACCGACTTTTTTTTTTATTACGGAAAGATTAAGAGAAACTACGTTCATTGTTTCTCAGCTTGGTCAGTACATATACGAATTAAACATATGGAAACACAAAAACATTCTTCTTCTTTTTCATTTTTATCTGACATATTTAAGCTGTTTACGTATTTGTTTGTTAGTTTAGGTCAAAGGAGGTAGACGTATGGTAAAGGTAAACTATGGAAAAAGAGTCACGAGAAGCTGTTGTCTAGAGAGAGTACAGAAAAAATGGGGAAAAAAAGGCGTCGTAGATTTAGGTGTGAGAGAGGTCGGCGTCTGAATCCATCCACCTATGAGCTGAACTAATGAGGTTCTCGCCACTCTGTCCTTGGTTAACCCACGACTCGGGACGCTAAAAGGGAAACGCCATAATATAATGAGAGAAAAATAAAACTGCTCATTTGTTTCTCCCATTCATTATTTTTTTGCTGTTGGGGGTGTGTGTCATTTTTTGTTGTATATATTAAAGGGGGCTGGGAAATATGTGTCAACGGAAGAGTGGAGTGATAATTTTATCTTTTTTCATTTTCAGTGTTTTTTTTCCGTTTCTGTGTCTTTTTTTTCTGCGTAGAGCGAACAGAGTGGCAGCGAGTCGTGCGGGAGTAATCGTATATATAGATGGATGCTTTCAACAACTTCCATTTATAAATATCTGGCGTGGCACAGTTTTTGTTTACGCTTGTAGTGAACGCACATAAATATCGGAACAAACTACAGCACATCGAAGCGCCTGTGAGGGAACTGCATCGCCGTATGTGCAGAAAAAAAGATTGAAAACGCAAGTAAAATTATGGAGAATGAAGTGGTCGGCAAATCATCTCCTATGGGGCGGAATAAAGCCCCAGAGTTCAGAGAAATAAAAGGTGGTTTTTAAATGCATGTGAACTAATGCCGGCTTCCTGTGCAGTTGTAAAAAAGATAAAATAGCTGAAATAAGTATAGTATGCAAAGTTAAGAAAGATACGGGGAAGGAAGGATAGTGCGGGATAATTAAGATGGGTTTAGGGGTAATGGAAAAGGTTTGAGATGATTGAAAGAAGAGTGAAGTGATTAAGAGAGCTGTTTGGTAATTAGGGTAAGTGATGATGTTAAAAAAATAAAAGACGAAAAAGAAAGGTGTGAAGTCCTAGAGAATATTGGGAAGGGATTAGGAATTCGTGAATGGGTTAAGGAAAGATATGAAGGGATGAAGAAAGGTGAGAAGTGATTGCGATTGCGTTCATACATAAGGTGATATATAGATCGACGTCAAATGTTACCACGATGTAGGCAGATAAGTTAACGAATCGCGGTAGTTTATGTGAAGAAAAAACATGTAAAAGTAAAATAGGACAAAGGAGGTAGACTTATGGAAAAAAAAACAATCACGCGCTGCTTTTTAGAGAGAGAATAAGTACAAAAAAAAAAGGCGCCATAAATTTAGGTGTGAGAGAGGTCGGCATCTGAATCCATCCACCTATGAACTGAACGAATGAGGTCCTCTCCACTCTGTCCTTGGTTAACCCGCGACTCGGGACCCAAAAAATGCCGCAAGGTGAAAAATCATTAGCAATATAGAAGTGAATTAGAAAAGAAGAACGCTTGGGAATATCCGTGAAAAGGTGTCTGCTGTATGTCGTGTCCTTGGTGAGCACGAATAGTGATGCTTCTTTTTCCTCGACCTCTTCTGTTTATCTGATTTGTTAGACCAATTTTTGACACTGGCTTGTAGTAATGCTGGTGAAGGAAAAATGTACAGAAGAAAAGAAGGAAGAAGAAGCACGGGAAGAAGAAGAAGAAGAAGAAGAAGAAGAAGAAGAAGAAGTAAAAAGTAAAAAAAAAAAAAAAAAAGAGCAAGAGAAACAAGAACAAGCACAAAAACAAGAAGAAAGAAGAAGAAAAATAATTGTAAGAAAAAATAAACAAAAAAGTATAAGCTGCAACAAAAAATGCCTACAACAATAATAACATTAATGAGAGAAACCTGAAAAAAGAAAGAAAAAAATAATTAAATATAGACATCATCATCAACAACGACAACAACAGTAACAAAAAAAAAAAAAAAGAAGAACAGCACCCCACGCAAATGGTAGTGGCAATAACCAGAATAGTTCAGTCGTGCCTAAAAACACAATATTCCAAAAAGATGCGCATTACATAACAGGAAACGTTGCAGAACCCAAATGGCCCCGCCGCTCATTTCAAGGCTTGATAAAAAATGGGGGAAAAAAGAAAACGAGACAGCTGGCAATGATCTCTGCAGCCATAAATAACGAGAGGAAAATTATGTGTGTGTGTGTGTGTGTGTGTGTGTGTGTGTGTGTGTGTGTGTGTGTGTGTGTCCCTCTCTCTACCTGTTTGTCTATCTGTCATGAAAGAGGAAAAAGATCATCAGGCGTATACTACTATAAATAAGAACAAGAATAGGAAAAAGAACAATAATGATGATAACAAGAACAACAACAATAATAATAATAATAATAATAATAATAATAATAATAATAATAATAATAATAATAATAATAATAATAATAATAATAATAATAATTCCACCAATACCTGCAATGCAAATAAAGCTCAGTAGTGAAGAAATGTATTTTGCAGTTTGTTCTGATGTAGGGAAAGGAATGTGGGAATGGGTGGGGAGAACCGGGCGAGGGGAGAAGGAGAAAGATGATAATGAATTTGGCAAGCTATTCCGTTCGTATTGGGGAGAGAGGGAGAAAGAGGAGGAGGAAGAGGGGGAGGAGGAGGAGAGAGAACGAGTTAGAGAGGAAGGGGAAGGGGGAGGAGAATGAGAGAGGAGGAGGAGATTGTAAGGGCAGTGATAATGCAATGTTCGGGTTTCTAGGCTCTCATTCCATACCAGAACCATCGATTCCACACCCGAATTAAGTCCTGTGGCGGCAGTAATTATCTATTTTCCGCTCATGTTACCCGGCGAACCACACCTGCTTATCTATCCTGCACCTGCGGAAATTATGCCCTTCCCGAACCTGCCATTCTGAATCTGTTTTACTAATTCGCTGTTTCAATACGCATTCATTATTGTTTTTCTAATAATTATTGTGGGCCAATTTATGTATATTGTTTTTTATGATCTGTTTCTGAATCTGTTTTAATAATTCGCTGTTTCAATACACATTCATTATTTTTTTTTCATAATTGTTGATGAATTTATATATTATTTCAATGGTAACGGATCCTGTGCCTTATTTGGTAATCATCATATATATGTAATTCCGGCGATTATTCCACTAATCCAATCGTCTTTTACAGTCACCAATTATTCATTTCAGCTAATCAAATCATATCTTCATCAATCTCTACTTTTCACAATCACTTCATACGATCAAGCAAATATTTTTCATTTCTCAACCATTTCTCATATCTATTCACTACATCATTCAACATCACTTCGTGCATTTAATAATCTCTCTACTCTTCCTAATCTTACACACCTTGTCTAGTAACCACTCAGATGTTGTAACCAATTCAATTCTTCATCGCTTCAGAGTTTTCTTAATCAGTTTACTTCTTCCTTAACCTCTTAACACCTTTTTAATCATTTCACACCTTTTTAAATTCTTAAACACCTTAATGTCTTCGCACCTTTCCAAATCTCTATACCACTGTCTTAATAACTTCACACTTTTTTTAACATCTTCACACCTAACACCTTCATCAATCACTTAACACCTTTCTTGATCTCTTCCCATCTTTTTCAATCTCTTCACACCTATATTTTATCGCTTCACACTTGTTTTAATCTTTTCATATCTTTCCTAAACCCATTCACGAATTCCTAATCCCTTCCAGTTATTATCTTAGACATCACACCTTTTCAAATCGCCTTTTATTTTTTCAACACAATCACGTATCCTAAGCACTTTACAGCTTTTTAATGACTTCACTTCTCTCAGTCATCTCAACCCTTTCCCATTACCCTTAAACCTATCTCAATTATCCCACACCATTCTTCCTCCCCCGCATCTTAACCTTGCATATTCCTTTATCGCCTCTCACCCCTCTTAATTAACCCACACCTTTCCCAATCATCCGCAGCTCCGAGCACTTCACTTTACCTCTGACCCTTCCTTATACCTGCATTTTCCAATTCCCACACCTGCCCTTCACCTAGACTCCACCATCGCCTCACCTGGATATAAACCCACGTGAGCCCGTAATCAATTATCCTACACTAACCTAATTAATTACTTTCCCTCCCCCCCCACCCCCCCAAGCCTCTTCTTCCCTCACCTCCCACCTCATGTCAGTCACCCTCCGTCTCTCCCTCCAAACTCTACATCTCTTATTATCTATATTTTCATGTCGTCCCTTCGTCTTTCCTTTTTTTTTCATTTACTCATTCCGTCTATTTCTATTACTTATTGATCTTTTATTTTATTTCCCTCAGTCTCCTCCCTTTATATGCCTCCTTCCGTCCCTCCCCCACTAGAACCACCTTGATCTCTTGTATTCTCTTCCTCTATCTTCTTTTTTTTATCTATCTCCTTTCCCCCCCCCTCCCCCTCTACTTGAACTAAATTCCTCCTCCTTTTCTCTTTTTTTTACGTACCTCTTATAGTTTCCAACCCTTCATTTAACTTTTTAACGCCTTTGTTCATTTTTTTTCCTATTCAGCTTACCTTTCTCTTACCTTATTACCTGTTTACTCTCCACCCCCGACACTACTACCAGAACTTCCAAAACAGCAAGAATTTCATCAGCAACACAACCACCACCACCACCACCACCACCACTGACAACAACGACAACAGTAATAAAAAAAACAGCAACCATCTCTACTTCCACCTCCTCCTTTTCCTCCTCATCTTCTTCCTTCTACACACATTGAGCTGGAAGGAAAAAAAAGTGACTACCAATACAAAAAAAATTATCTCTCTCTCTCTCTCTCTCTCTCTCTCTCTCTCTCTCTCTCTCTCTCTCTCTCTCTCTCTCTCTCTCTCTCTCTCTCTCTCTCTCTCTCTCTCTCTCTCTCTCTCTCTCTCTCTCTCTCTCTCTCTCTCTCACACACACACACACACACACACACACACACACACACTCACACATACACACACACGAACATACACACACACACAAACATCCTTTCCCAGTGTGTGTGTGGTTTGATAAGAAATCATTTACCCTTCACTTGCTTTTAAAGACGAACGTTTCCAATAAGAGAAGCTGCCGCCAACCAAACAACCGCCGCCACCACCACCACCAACGCCAACACCAACACCACCACGCACACCATTATCAGCACCACTACCACCACCACAAGGAAGAACAGCTACCCCCACCACCACTTCTACCACCATAACGACCATTACTATTACCGTTACTATCACTGCCACAAACATCATTATCAACACTATCTCTAGCACCACCACCACGACCAGCAATACCTAGAACAACAACAACAAAACAATAACATCAAAACCAACACCGCCACAAGCATCCCCACCTCAAAGAACATTCAAACGCAACACTGGAGACTCTTCGACGGTCTTTCAGTACCTCTCAGCCCTCAGTGACCCCGTGTGTACCGTCCCGGGAGAGTACGACAGTTCCGACAGGTGTCTCGCTGCAGGCTCCTCACACCTGCCGCAGGAGGTAAACGGAGGTAACACAGACAGCACACACTCGGCAACAGACCAGGAAACGTGTTCTTTTATTCATCCTCACTGCGGTGTCCCCTCAGGAAAGCAAATAGTAGAATCAGTCTTATATATATTTTGTGTTTATACCTGTGTGGTTGTATAAGACAAATATGAGTCATATTAAGTCTCAGATTAAGGTAGTATGAAATATATTTTAAAACCATGACAACTAAAATCATATCACATTGACGGAGACGATTTATGAGGCAATTCGTAATCTAATTTACCTTCCATATTTCCTTGTTAATTATATCCAAGACAAGCTAAAGAGAGATGAAACATAACTTATTAATATCGGCATTGTACTTCATAATACTGGTCCCAAGGCAGACGGTCCTCAAGGCAGCGGAGCAAGAACAACAAGGCAAGAAGTAAGGCCGCCCAAGGGGGCCTGAGCGAGGGGCCGTGGGAGCCTTGTTTCTGAGGGAGCGTCTCTCAGCTCTCGGCCCTTCAGGAAACACCGCGTCAGGAGGAAGGTTAAGGGGAAGAACCGCCCTGGGCACAAACTTACGTGCGCACACACACACACACACACACACACACACACACACACACACACACACACACACCGTTATCGTCTTCCGTTTTTTTCTTAGATCAGAAAGTCGAGGAGAAATTCATCAGCCAAAGAAGTGAGAGGAACAGGTAGAGGTAGAGGCGGGGAGATAGATAGATAGATAAACACAGAGAGAGAGAGAGAGAGAGGGGGGGGGCGCGCCGTGGGAAGGCTGAGAAAGGAGGAAGGAACGTCAGGGAAAGGTGAAGGGTGAATTCTGGAAGGGGAATGCGAGGCGATAAAAGATAAGAAGTGTAGATGATAGAGGAGTAATGATGCTTTCTCTCTCTCTCTCTCTCTCTCTCTCTCTCTCTCTCTCTCTCTCTCTCTCTCTCTCTCTCTCTCTCTCTCTCTCTCTCTCTCTCTCTCTCTCTCTCTCTCTCTCTCTCTCTCTCTCTCTCTCTCTCTTCTCTCTTCTCTTCTCTAATTTATAACGTAACAAATACTTCACACCCAGAGAGACAGAGACAGAGACCCACTTTTCCGCCCACCAATGTTTACCTTCGTCAGCTGATCTTTCCCGATGACGCAACACACCGGCGCGAGAATTAATGTGTTTACGCGCGTGTTGATGTGAGGCATTAGGTGGCTTCGGCGGGTACCTGCGGCTGCCGGGGCGGAAGTGATCTTGTTATACTCTTGCTGCGTGAAGGTTTTATTGTCGCTGCTGCTACTGCTTCTGCGAGTGTGGGCAGTGTTGTTTTATGGTGTTCCGCCCAGTGTTTTCCTGATGCTTTTTATGCTTGTGTTATGCCGCTTAGTTGTGTTGTTATTGTGTCTGGTATTGTTGTTATTACCGTTATTTTTATCATTAGCTATTTTCGTGTGTCTGCCTGTGTGTGTATGTGTGTTGGTGTGTGTTTTAATTTCTTTGACACATCAATTTTCTGCGTATATTACCTATTAACACTTTTACTTTCTTTCCCTTTTTTCCCTTTCTTCATCGTCCCCTATTCCACCAAACTAATTTCTCCCTCTTCATCTTTCACCTCACCTGTACTCTTCTTTCCTCCCTCTTATTCCTCCCTTTTCGACTCCTACCCTCAAACCTACCTTGCTACCTACATACCTACATCACTGCACACCCTTCAACCTGTCTACCTTTCATCCTTTCCTCCCTTCAACGTACTCTTCTTTCTTCCTCTCTTCTTCCGCCCCTTCCGACTCCTACCCTCATACCTACCTTCATACCTACATACTACTTCCTACCTGTCCTCCTTCCCTCACCTCAGCGCCTCTCCCCTCGCCCTTCTTCCTCCTTCTCTAACCCTTGTACTTCCCCTCGTCCTTCCCCTCAGAAGCTGGCCACAGGATTTCAAGAACGAGACTCACAGCGTATGTCTGAATAATAATTTTCCCCTCCCTCTCTTCCCTTTTCTCCTCGCTCCTTCCCTGTTCCTCTCATTCCTTCTCCTCTCATCCCTTCTCCTGTCATCTCTTCCCTCCTCTCCAAAATTCATTCCAGCTCACGGAAAATCAGACACGTGCCCACACAATCTCTCTCTCTCTCTCTCTCTCTCTCTCTCTCTCTCTCTCTCTCTCTCTCTCTCTCTCTCTCTCTCTCTCTCTCTCTCTCTCTCTCTCTCTCTCTCTCTCTCTCTCTCTCTCTCTCTCTCTCTCGCACACGCACATACAAGCTTGCAAAATGGGTAACTTCAACAAATGTGTGTGTAAGTGATTTCTGATGACTATATACCCGTTATGTTTGGGAATTCAGTTTGAGATTTCTTTTATTCAATATGGTGAGCTCGCAGCTTATTATTATTCTCTCTCTCTCTCTCTCTCTCTCTCTCTCTCTCTCTCTCTCTCTCTCTCTCTCTCTCTCTCTCTCTCTCTCTCTCTCTCTCTCTCTCTATCTATCTATCTATCTCTGTTTTTGCCTGTCTGTCTGTGTCTGTCTGTGTCTGTCGCGCGCTCTCTCTTTCTGTTACTGTCTCTCTCTCGGGGCCTCATGAAATTTCGTTCCCTCAAAGGTCAGTGCGAGAATAACGTGCGGGAAACAATGCCTTCTCCGCCTCCTCTTCCTCTATTTCCTTCGTTTCTCCTTCTCCTCCTTCTCCTTCTTCTATCTCGTTTCCACCAACTTCTGTTTGACGTCTGGCATCAGCAAAAGAGAGAATAGGTGCTGTTGAGATGGAGAGAGAGAGAGAGAGAGAGAGAGAGAGAGAGAGAGAGAGAGAGAGAAGTGGAGGACCATAGCTGCAGAGATACAGAAGAAGATAAAACTATTGAGAGAAAAAAAAAGGACAACGAGGAAGAGATAAAAAACAAAAGAACACTGTGGGAACGTCGGTCAGGGAGAACAATATCATCCTGAGTGTTTCTGGGAAGGCGTGGAAGAGAAACAGGAGTTGGAGGAGGAGGAGGAGGAGGAGGAGGAGGAGGAGGATGGGGAGGAGGACCTGTAAATATGTGAGGCGTACAACCTTCCTCTGTCGCCCCCGAAGGCATTCCAGAGGGAGGTCCAATCAGCCGTGACATTTAGAGGCCTTTTCATGTCAAACTTACACGCTCGGAAACAGGGAGAAAAAGGGACCCGTATTTTTATATTAATGTTGTTTTTTCTTCCTTTATTTTCTCTCCCGCTCGTCGGTCCCTTCGTGGATGAGCAGCTCTGCCGGTGAAGGTCCAAAGATTGCGTAAGATTTAGTTCCGCCCTTTTCCCGCCCAACTTAACAGAGTGAGGAAGGAAGGAAGGAAGCGAGAAAGGAAAGACCAATTTTTGTATAGTGACGTTTTTTTTTGTTGGTCCATCTTCCTTTCTTTGACGTAAGGACTGACACTGATGGGTCTCTCCCTAAACACTGAAGAGAAAAACTTGTGCTCTCTTTTTTATGTATGATATTTTAAGACCTAGAAACACAGCATAGGAAATAAGGAGGAAATATACGAGGTGACAGGACCACTTGCGTATAATATTAATGCTGTTTTCTCGTCCAATTCTTCTGCTGGGTACATACGTAAAAAAATAATCCAGTATATTATTGCCGTGATGTTTTTCCTTCTCTTTTGTTGTGGTAATGTTTTTTTCTATTTTTTTCCGAGTGGGTACAGACGTTGAGGGTCCAGAGCTTGTGTGTAGGACGCGACCTCAGGACAAACTCATTAGTTCCGCCAATCAGGAACGCCGTACAGGATTCTCTTCAGCCAATCACGCTAAAGAAATCCTCTCCATCCCTTTCCCTCCCTCCCTCTCTCTCTTTCTGGCTGTCCCCGCCTCGTCCTCGTCCCATCCCATGTCCAGTTCCTCCCTCCCTCTCTCTTTCTCTCTCGGGCTGTCCCTATCTCATCTCCGTCGCATCCCCGTCCCGTCCCTTTGTCCCATCGCGTCCCGTTCCCCTGGCGGCCTCAACCAAAAGGGGAGGGAATTGGGAAAGATTTTGAGGGTGAAAAAAGGTGGGAAAGGTTGATTTGAGAGGCGTGGAGAGGGGGAGGTGGGGAGGTGGGAAGACCCTGAGCGAAAGATTTTGTTATGGAAGGATGAGCGAGCAGAACATATGAAGCTTGTTGTCGGCCGGTGGAAGGGAAGATGGGATCGGATACGGTGGAAAATATAAAGTTTGCTGAGGTAATTGGGTGGGAACGCCGAGTACGTACGTCGCGTTGGACCATCCTGGAGGCCGGGACGTCTGCTTGTGATTGTTTTTTACTGTATTTAGTTGAATTTTTGTTTCATATTTATTTTCCCTTTTTTTTTATTTTGCTTTACTCACATATTTTGCTGATCTGGTTATTCATTTACGAAGAACAAACTTAAATTTGTGTTCCCTTTAACTAACTTTTTATATTACTGATATTTTCTGTGTGGGAAAGATTAAAGTAATGTCTTACTCCTTGTTTGGAGTTCATAGATGAAAAAAACTCGTACGTCGAACAAATTTTATTGGAACGAAAAGTTTAGCGTCCTCATTCCAGGCTCTCCTTTACCGAGAGACGTTCGTTATTGCCAAGTCAGAAACCAACGGCGGTTCCTTAACTTTTTTACGCTTGCAGTAAATTCCACATACTTCATTTCCGGTTACTTATTTTATTAGTATATTTGTGCCATCCAACACATATAACAATATATATGCCATATAACAAAGAAGAATAGTGTATTGGTTGAAACCATTTGCTAATAAAAGTGATTCACAAAAAGCTCGTAGCGAACAAGCAGGACATGGCATACTAATTCTACTGGCACTGGTTTCAAGCGAATGTCGTCAAAATGAGAATTTGTGGTATGGGCGTAAATGTAAAGAATTGAATGAAAAAGTAATTGTGCATGGATATGTTGTCTACGAGTCAGGTAACTTATTAATGTTTTATTATTTTTTTCGAGTAACAATGGAAAAGTTTAATATGAGAACCTTTTTTCCTTCTCTTCTCTTTCTTAACGCCAGATCAGCTGACAAAACAATACCTCCCTGTGATAGAAATTAGGAGGAGGAAGAGGAGGAGGAGGAGGAGGAGGAGGAGGAGGAGGAGGAGGAGGAGGAGGAGGAGGAGGAGATGGAGGACGTGGAGGAGGACGTGGACAAGTACGAGGAAAACAAGGAGGTGGAGGAAGATAGGAGGAATTTGAGGAAAAGGAAGGGAAGAAAAACAAAAGCAAGGACGAGGAGGCAGACGAAGACAAATAGAGAGACGGGAATAATGGACAAGGAGGAAGAGAAGGAGGAGAATGAGTGAAAAAGTTTCCCTCAAGGCCATTTAAAGACAATCAAAGGGCATTGAACCTTTCCTCTAATTAACGAGCGATGTTCAGTATCTCGCCTTTTCCCTGAACGAGAGAGAGAGAGAGAGAGAGAGAGAGCGAGAGAGCGAGAGCGAGCGAGAGGGAGGGAGAGAGAAATAAGAAAATAAACACAAATTGGGGTCTTTTAACAAAACAAAAACGAAAAAAAATAGGCATATTATAAAAATTAACCTTAACTACGCCAGCTCATTTTCCCTGTCTTATACAAATGAAGCTGATAATAAAGATAATGATGTAGGGAAAGAGGGAACTGAAGAAGCGTGGGAAAGAAACAAGGAACTGAGTGGTTGAAGAAATTAATGAAAGATAAAATTGATAAACGTAAATGTTTTTCTGACCTTTTCTTTCTTTTTCTTTCCTTTTCCTCTTTTTTGACTTCATGAATCTGAGCATCTTCCCTTTTTTTTACTTTCCTTTTGTCTGTCTTCTTTTTTCTTTCTTTTTCTTTCCTTTTCCTCTTTTTTGACTTAATGAATCTGAGCATACTCCCTTTTTTTTACTTTCCTTTTGTCTGTCTTTTTTTCTTTCTTTTTCTCTTCATTGACTTCATGAATCTGCGAATCTTCCCTTTTTTTCTTACTTTCTTTTTTTTATCTTTCTTTCTTTTTCTCTCTTTTGACTTCATGAATCTGTGTATATTCCCATTTTTTTACTTTTCTTTTGTTTGTCTTTCTTTTTCTTTCTTTTCCTTTTTTTTAACTTCATGAATCTGCACATCTTCCCTTTTTTTACTCTCCTATTGTCTATCTTTCTTTTTCTTTCTTTTTCTCTCTTTTGACTTCATGCAGCTGCAAATATTCCCACTTTTTAATTTCCTTTTGTTTGTCTCTCCCTTAAAAACAGTGCGTGGGGAGCAGAAAAAGACGAAATGTTATCATAGAAAACTAACCATAATCTTACCTTCTCAAATTTCATCTCAAGCAATTGCAGATACGGAAAGAGGGAGAGACGTGGAGGGAATAACAGGGAAGAAGGAGAGGAGAGGAGGAGGCAAGGAAAAGGGATGAGTAAAAATGTGTTAGAAAAGGAGAGCGAGGGAGAGACTAGGGATGGAATGGAATTGAAATTGAAAGGGAGTGGGCGGGAAGGTAAGGGAAGAGAAGGAAAGAAAAGAGAAGGGGAGGGTAGGGATGACAGACTCGTTATCTCCTCTCTCTCCTTTCTATACCCCTTCTCTTATTCCAGTCTGTCTTTCTCTTCCTCTCTTCCCCTTTATTCTTCTTTTCTGTGCCCTTCCGGCTCCTCGTTTTCTCTCCCATCTTCACTTTCTACCCATTCTCCTTCTCTTCCTTCTCTTAAAATCGTCTCTCTTTCTCTATCTCTCTTTTTGTGTCTCTTCCTTTTCCACGTCGTCTTCTTCCTTGCGTTCTTCCTCCTCTTCGTCCTATTCCTCTTCAAGTCTTTCCTCCTCCTCCTCCTCCTCCTCCTCCTCCTCCTCCTCCGCCCAGCATTCCTCCTAACCACTGTTCTTCCCCACTTCGATTAATGCAAAGAAACTATTCCCGCACCCTCGATCACTGTAACAAAGTATTGAAATTGGCCCCACACAAACCACCACTCGCAGGAGGAGGAGGAGGAGGAGGAGGCGGAGGAAGAGGCGAAGGAAGAGGAGGAGGAGGCGGAGGCGTAGGCGGAGGTAGAGGAGGGAAGGAGGAGTAGTAAGAGGAGGATAGGTAAGAGAGGAGGAACAGGAAGAGGAAGGGGAAGAGGAGGAGGAGGAGGATGAGGAGAAACGTGAGAAACATGGAAACATAGAAGGGGCAATTGGAAGCAACTGACATATAACGAGGTTGTAAGTTCTTAGTAATTTGGTTTGTTCGTTTATTATTACTATGACCTGCAGCACATTATCAAGGTATATCAAAATGTACACACGAGATCGCTCAAGTCGTGGGTCAATTCACTCCTGTCGCAACGGAATATCGGGCATTGCAATCCTTCAGGGAGTTGATCGTCTGCTGTTGTAGGGGAGTTTATCACAATGGCAGAATACTTCGTTCTATAAATAAACTATTACCGATATATCTGCGTTGCCTCGCCTGAAGTGGTACAGTTATTTTAAGTTCTGGGATCAGTTTGGAGTTTGAGTATATTTGAGCGGTTAAGGTAGCTGAACTTATTGAGCTCCGTGAACTTATTGAGCTACGTGAACTTATTGAGCTACGTGAACTTATTGAGCTCCGTGAACTTATTGAGCTACGTGAACTTATTGAGCTACGTGAACTTATTGAGCTCCGTGAACTTATTGAGCTACGTGAACTTATTGAGCTCCGTGAACTTATTGAGCTACGTGAACTTATTGAGCTACGTGAACTTATTGAGCTACGTGAACTTATTGAGCTACGTGAACTTATTGAGCTCCGTGAACTTATTGAGCTCCGTGAACTTATTGAGCTACGTGAACTTATTGAGCTACGTGAGCTTATTGAGCTACGTGAACTTATTGAGATACGTGAACTTATTGAGCTACGTGAACTTATTGAGATACGTGAACTTATTGAGCTCCGTGAACTTATTGAGATACGTGAACTTATTGAGATACGTGAACTATTGTGCTCCGTGAACTTATTGAGCTACGTGAACTTATTGAGATACGTGAACTTATTGAGCTACGTGAACTTATTGAGCTACGTGAACTTATTGAGATACGTGAACTTGTTGAGATACGTGAACTTATTGAGCTACGTGAACTTATTGAGCTCCGTGAACTTATTGAGATACGTGAACTTATTGAGATACGTGAACTTATTGAGCTACGTGAACTTATTGAGCTACGTGAACTTATTGAGATACGTGAACTTATTGAGATACGTGAACTTATTGAGCTACGTGAGCTTATTGAGCTACGTGAACTTATTGAGATACGTGAACTTATTGAGCTACGTGAACTTATTGAGCTACGTGAACTTATTGAGCTCCGTGAACTTATTGAGCTACGTGAACTTATTGAGCTACGTGAACTTATTGAGCTCCGTGAACTTATTGAGCTACGTGAACTTGTTGAGCTCCGTGAACTTATTGAGCTCCGTGAACTTATTGAGCTACGTGAACTTATTGAGCTCCGTGAACTTATTGAGCTACGTGAACTTATTGGGCTCCGTGAACTTATTGAGCAACGTCAACTTATTGAGCTACGTGAACTTATTGAGCTCCGTGAACTTATTGAGCTACGTGAACTTATTGAGCTACGTGAACTTATTGAGCTCCGTGAACTTATTGAGCTACGTGAACTTATTGAGCTCCGTGAACTTATTGAGCTACGTGAACTTATTGAGCTACGAGAACTAATTGACCTCCGTGAACTTATTGAGCTACGTGAGCAATGAGCTCCGTGAACTTATTGAGCTACGTGAACTTATTGAGCTACGTGAACTTATTGAGCTCCGTGAACTTATTGAACTACGTGAACTATTGAGCTCCGTGAACTTATTGAGCTACGTGAACTTATTGAGCTACGTGAACTTATTGAGATACGTGAACATATTGAGCTACGTGAACTTGTTGAGCTCCGTGAACTTATTGAGCTACGTGAACTTATTGAGCTACGTGAACTTATTGAGCTACGTGAGCTTATTGAGCTACGTGAACTTATTGAGCTACGTGAACTTATTGAGCTACGTGAACTTATTGAGCTACGTGAACTTATTGAGCTCCGTGAACTTATTGAGCTCCGTGAACTTATTGAGCTACGTGAACTTATTGAGATACGTGAGCATTGAGATACGTGAACTTATTGAGATACGTGAACTTATTGAGCTACGTGAACTTATTGAGATACGTGAACTTATTGAGCTCCGTGAACTTATTGAGATACGTGAACTTATTGAGCTACGTGAACTTATTGAGCTCCGTGAACTTATTGAGCTACGTGAACTTATTGAGATACGTGAACTTATTGAGCTACGTGAACTTATTGAGCTACGTGAACTTATTGAGATACGTGAACTTATTGAGATACGTGAACTTATTGAGCTACGTGAACTTATTGGGCTCCGTGAACTTATTGAGCTCCGTGAACTTATTGAGCTACGTGAACTTATTGAGCTACGTGAACTTATTGAGCTACGTGAACTTATTGAGATACGTGAACTTATTGAGATACGTGAACTTATTGAGCTACGTGAGCTTATTGAGCTACGTGAACTTATTGAGATACGTGAACTTATTGAGCTACGTGAACTTATTGAGCTACGTGAACTTATTGAGATACGTGAACTTATTGAGCTACGTGAACTTATTGAGCTACGTGAGCTTATTGAGCTACGTGAACTTATTGAGATACGTGAACTTATTGAGCTACGTGAACTTATTGAGCTACGTGAACTTATTGAGCTACGTGAACTTATTGAGCTACGTGACCTTATTGAGCTACGTGAACTTATTGAGCTCCGTGAACTTATTGAGCTACGTGAACTTATTGAGATACGTGTGTTGAGGCTTTGGTCGTCCCTTTTCCAGAGTGAAGAGGTCAAGTACCTTGAGTCGCATCATATGTATGCACCCTTCACCACGGTATCAATTTCGTCACTCACCGCTGTGCTCTATAGAGGTAATTTGAGGAGGAGGAGGAAGAGGAAAAGGAAGAAGAGGAAGAGGAGATAGCGTAGGAAGAGGAAGAGGAGGAGAAGGAGGAAAGTATACATCGACCGTTGATAATAATGAAAGCAAATGAATAAGAATATAGGAAGCAGCTGCGGGGAGAGAGAGTAGGTAGGGGAGAGCTAAATTTATGTAGGAATTACTGTGTTGAGGTAAGAGTCGGTATTTATTGGAATTTTATGGTGAATTGAAACCTCTTATCCGTGTCTTTTTGTGAGAGGACTTTTTTACTGTATAGAGAAATAGACAGACAGACAGATGGATAGGCCTTAAGACAGCTAGAGACCCCGGGAATTGAAGAGACCCAAAGCTATACAAGAAATATTATGTTTTCGAAGTTCCAGCTAAAAGATGAAGATAAATTGGAACTTGTGAGCCGTAAAGATGTAAAGGATAAGAGGAAAAGGAAGGAAAGTCGTACAAGGAACAGGAAGAGAGGAAGAAGGAAAGGAAGAGGAAGAACATATAAAGATAGACCATTAGATTATAAACGTCTTTTTTTGGGTCTTTTTGTTCTTGTCTCTCCTTCTCTTCCCTCTTCTGTTTTCCCCTCCTCCTCCTCCTCTTCTTCCCCTTTATCCTCTTTTACCCTCATACGTCTCTGCAATATGACTCGAAGTGTTAATAATATACTTTTCTTTTTTCCTCTTTCCCTCTCCCCTCATTCTATTATCCCTTCTCATGTTCCTCTCTCATCGTTCTCCTCCTTCCCTGTTTCCATTTATTCACTTATTTTCCTTTCCCCCTACACAGATTCCGCTAAATAAAACACACATACACACGCACACGCACTCGCACACACACACACACACACACACACACACACACACAGACACACACACACACACACACATTTCACCTCTTTTAATATTCTCTCTACGTCACACTCTTCATTCTCTCCTTTCTCACTTTTATCCACCCAGTCTCCTCCTCTTCCTCCTCCACCTCCTCCACCTCCACTTCCTCCACCTCCACTTCCTCCTCCACCTACATCCTTCATCAGACTCACTCCACAAACTTGAGTGCATTTTTTCCCCTTTCCACTTACGTCTTGGAAAAGGTGAATATTAATAATTTCCCATCTGAACTTGACTGATTGCTTTCCTTCCTTCATTTCCTGCAGTTCAAAGGTCTGGCCGGGACGCTGTATCGACCCCGCGCCCGCTAATGAAAGGTCTCCGTCTCCGTCTCCGTCTGCGTGTGCGTGTGCTTACCTGTTTGTCTGATATGCCCGGTGAGTTTTTCGTCTTGTTCTTGTTTTTTCTTGCTTGTTCTTCCCTTTGTTTTTTGGGGAGAGGGAGGTTGTTCTTGTTTCTTTTGTCCGTGTTCTTTTATCGTTCTTGTTCTTGTCCCTATTCCTGTTCTTGTTTTCGTTCTTGTTCTTCGTAATTTTCTTATTTTTGCTGAGTGAGAAGACGGTTGACAGTTCTGATTGCAAAGGATAAAATGTAAGAAGTGTTAGGATGAAATTAAATAGTGAGTGTGATATTTGCTGTAATAGTGGTGGAAGAATAGTGGAGTACAGTGGAAGAAATCAGTAGTTAGTAACATCAACTAAATAGTACCCACGAATCCCTTCCCTTTATTTTCATCGATATAGTCTATTGTGTTGGTGCTGATTGTAATGTGTTGGTTCTGGCATCGGATCTTCTATAACAATCATTAGGGAGAGGAACTAGTGGAAGGTTAAAATCTTTCTGGGCCTGGCTCTCGGGCCCTCTGAACACATCTGTGGATCAAAAGGGTGCAGATGTTGTTGGTAGTGATGTTTATGATGTTAACGTGATGTTTTGTTATGGTAGAGAGAGAAACTGGTCCTTTCTTTCGGCTACTCTCACTCGTCTTGATTTGCTAAAGGAGCGCCAGTGTTTTTTATTTTTTTTCTTATTTATGTTTTGACCTTGATATGTCTTCTTCAATGTAAAATGAAAAAGGAAAGCGCTGGGAAGGGGAAGTGGTGATGTCGGAACAAATATGGGAGTGAAATTCTTCCTCTTTGTCTTCCGCCTTTTTCTCTTCCTTCTCGTCCTTCTCCTCGTCGCGGTGATGAACGGCGTTGAGTAGTGGCCGCTATTCATTCCTGAGTGGCTGTAATATCCTTCATGCGTCGTTTATCCACACAACAACCTTCTCTTTACTCCTCTTTTCTCCTCTTTACTACTCCTTGCTACTCTTTACTTCTCTTTACCACTCCACCTTCCCCTCCATCCTCTCCACTTCAACACCTGCGTCTCCCAGCCTCACCTGTCCTTTCCCCACCACCTGCCAGGTAATTAGGAAGGTGAGGGGTGGAGGGGATAATAAGGGTGAGGAAAAGGAGAATAAATACAGATTTCTTTGGACGTTAATACGGAGTGCGGCGTGGTGGAAGTACTGTATAATGCTCCTTTGGGATCAGAGGGTCGTTAGTGCTGAGATGGAGGGAGGGAGGAAAGAATGGGAGAAGGGAAGGGGAGGGTGAGAGGCTGGGAGGAAGGGTTGAAGTAGGAAGGAAAGAGGGAGAGTAAGGGGGGTCGGAAAAAAAAAGGAAAATGAAAGGAGGGTGGGTGAAAGGTAGGGAGGTAGTGGGGGGATGACTTAGGATGTGAAGTAGGAAGAGAAGGGAGAGGGTAAGGTAGGTCGGAAAAAGGGGAAATGAAGGGAAGGGTTAGGGAGAGGTTGCAAGGTAGTGGGGTAGTGGGGGAGGTAACGTAGGATGTGAAGTAGAAATGGAGAGAGAGTAGGGGAAGGCGGAAAAAATGGGAAATGAAGGGAAGGGTGGAGGAATGCTGGTTAGGAGAACTTGGAAATGAGAAGCAGGGATACCATATTCTGAGGCTGTGTTTATTTCCTGAAAAAAGAATTGAAAGCAACATCCTCTGTAGCATTTGGAGGGTGGTGCACGACATCTATAATCGAGTTTATCCTTTGCTTTTACAATTTCCACCCTGACCGATTCAACCACTCCGTATGATTTAACCGACGTATTGATAGAATTTTATATAATGTCTTTTACATACAGAGCAACCCCGCCTCTTTGTCTTCATTTCATGCCTGCATTGAATAAACTGTACCACTTTAAGTCAAAATCCGTCGAAAATTGTTTATCAAATCCACCCATGACTCAGTGATCGCTGTGGTATATTTTTTTTCTCGCACAAGTTAAACCTCACATTAACTACATTTTATTTTTGAGGCTCCTATTATTGTCCAATAAATTCTGAAACCATCATAAATATCACCTCTATCAACATGTGACATTATATCAGGACCATTTACTTTATTTTTATTCACGGCATCAGTAGACCCAAGACTATTTAAATAAATACTAGGTTTCCTTCTGACACACTCACGACCGAGGAGCAAGAGAGCAAAGGAGCAGTAATATACAAATGGGAAAGAGGAAGACGAGGTGACTGGAAGAGGAAGAGGGTGGAGAAATTAAGAAGAAAACGGTGAACGAGCAGTATAACGGAAATGGAAACAGAATAAGATAAACTGAAGAAGAGCAAGATAAATGACGATGGAGAAATGCTGGAAGAGAAGGTGGAGGATGGAGCAATGAGATGACGGCAAGAGGAGATATTTTAAAGAGGAAAGAAAGAGAGAAGAAAGAAAGAATGGACGAGGGGAATGTTAGCAAGGCGAGATGGACTGAATCAGAAAAGGAAATAGTGAAAAGGCTAGAATAATATGAGTGTGAGAAAGGTGAAGGATTGATAAAGATGATGGAGAGAGAGAGAGAGAGAGAAGAACGAGAAAATAAGTGGAAATGAAAAAAAAATGAATAGAAGTTAGACAAAAGGTGAATAATGTTGAAAGATAATGAGGTAAAAGAGAAAAAAATTATAATGGAGAGGAAGGGAATTATGGAACGGAAAAATCGGCAATAGGATTAAGAAGTTGGAAAGTTAGGGAGATTAAAAAAAAACACAAAGGGAGCATAACTTGTTGATGACTTGTTTCCGGGAGAGGATGTTGTTTTAATGAGGCCGACAGTTATTTATATTTAATCTTGATATATTAGAAGAATTTAAATACATAGGGTAGGCCGAAAAAGAGGGAAATCAAGGGAAGGGTGAGGGGTGAACGGTGAGGGGATGGAAGGTAGTTGGGGAGGTAACGTAGGATGTGAAGTAGAAAGGGAGAGAGAGAGAGTAGGAAAAAAAAAGGGAAATGAAGAGAACGGTGGAGGAATGCTGGCTAGGTTATATATACATACTTGGTCCTATTATTTTTTTTAGGTTATATATACATACTTGGTCCTATTATTTTTTTTAGGTTATATATACATACTTGGGCCTATTATTTTTTTTAGGTTATATATACATACTTGGGCCTATTATTTTTTTTAGGTTATATATACATACTTGTGCCTATTATTGTTTTTAGGTTATATATACATACTTGGGCCTATTATTATTTATGTCTCCTATACAATCGATTTTATTTTCCTTTTTTTATTTTCTTAATCGCTTGTATTTTCTCTGTCGCCTTTTTTTTCCTCTCTACCATTAAAATTACTTTCTTTTTGTTCTTCTTGCCGCCCTTGTCTTTTTTTTCCTTCGTCTTCTTTTTTGTTAGTGGTGATGCAAATCAAGTCATTGCGGCGTTGGTATTATTGTTGCATTTGTTATTATTGTTTCTGTTATTTATGTTGTCGTCGTCATCGTGTATGTTGGTGTTTTTGTTTTTTGTTGTTGTTGTAAATATTGCCGCTTGTTTTCGTTTTAAACTCCACGCATTAATTTTTTTTTCCGGCTTCCTCTTACTTTTCACGTAATCAAGTTTGGAAAGTTCATGAAAATTAATTAGTGAGAACGCGAAAAGTTTCCCGACCCTGAACGACGTGTCGCTGCGCATTAGTTATTTTCGCGATTGTTTTGATGTGGTGGGCGTCTGTAAGTAGGAAACACACACACACACACACACACACACACACACACACACACACACACACACACACACACACACACACACACACACACACACACACACACACACACACACACACACACACACACACACACACAAACACAAACAAACACACACACACACACACAACCACACAAGCATACTGACACACCAAAAAAATGATCAGATGAAGACAAATGAAAGAAAGATGACACTAACAGACAGGCAGGATACAAAAAGACATAAAGACAAATGAGAGTAATGATAACAACAACACAGCCACATGTAGACATACGCAAAACCCCTGAAACATAATAAGACAGACAAGAGAAATGATAGTAGTGAACAGACAATGAGACAGACAAACAGACAAACACACATGGAAATACGCATAGCCCCGGAAACACATTAAGCTTGGCACATTAACCACGACAACGAAAGCCATCTCAGTTGTGTGTGTGTCAAATATTACCACACAGCCTTCACCCTTTCCAGGACACCAGCCACGTCTCTGCTCCCTCTGAAGGCGTGTCCCGGAGCGCTCCTTCAAGGTAATTGGTTCACCCTGAATCTCTCTTAATCCTGACCGTTCCCGTTTGCCCCCCTGCCTTTGATACCCCTGATACTTCCTCTTACTTAGTGTGTAAGCCCCTTTGTCTCTCATTTTCAGGTTCACGCTGTGTGGAGGAACGAAGAGGAGGAGAAGGAGGAGGAGTAAAGACCAGGGATGAAGATATATAAAGGGAAAAGGAAGAGAGGAAGGAAATGATGAGTGGGAGAAGCTAAGAGACGGAAGAGGAAAAAAATGTGAGGAGGTAAGATAAGAGAGAGAGAGAGAGAGAGAGAGAGAGAATAAGGAAAATAAAGAAAATGAAAAAGAAAGAAAAAAAAATCAAGGGAAGCGAGTATGAGGATGAATATGAGGAAACAGGAGAAGCCAGCAGACACGAAATTTATGAAGAAAAGCAGATAGGAAAACTGAGATGAGAAGAAAGAAAAAAAATGAAGAGAAAGAGGAGCGTGAATGGCGAGAAGGCACGAACAAGACATAAAGAAAAAATGAAGGATGAAAACGAAGCACATGTAAGAGAGAAGAAGGAAGTGAAAAAGAGGAAGAAGTGGAGGAACCAAAAGAAGAAAAACGAGGAGGTGGATAAGCGTGAATCGGAAACAGACACGCACAAAAAGCAAAAAATAAGATGAAGAAAGAAAGAGGAAGAACAGATAAAAGAGAAGAATGAGGAGAAGAAACAAAAGGAAGAAGGGAAGAAAGAGAGGTATGGAGAAGGAGGAGGAGGAGGAAGAATAGCGTGAATAGAGAGAGGCCACGCATAGGAAATAAAATAAAAAAGAAAATAATGAGAAAAATTATGAAACTCAGGTAAAAGAAGAAGAAAGGTGGAGGAGGGAGAAGAAGTTGAGGAGCAAAAGTAAGAAAAACTAGAATGAGGAGTGTGGAAAAGAGAAGGCACTCAAAAAAAACTTTAAAAAATATTGAGGAAGAAAAAGAACACACTGGTGAAAGAGAAAGAGGAAAAGGAGGAACAGAGGTAAGAAGAACGAGAAAGAGGAGTGTGAACAACGAGAAGCCACGCACAAGAAAAACAAAAACGAACGAAGAAACAGGAAGCACAGGTCAAAGAGAAGGAGAAGGAGAAGAAACAGAAAGATTAAGTGGGTAAAGAAGAGGAGAAGGGAATGGAAGAAGAGAGGAAGAAGTGGAGGAGGAAGATCAGAAGGAGGAGGAGGCGAAACAAAAGGAAGAAGTACAGGGGAAGAAGGAGAAGGAGGTGGAATAAAATGAAGAAGTGGAAGAAAAAAGGAGGAAGAACAGGAAGAGGAGGCAGAGGCGAAGAAGGAGAAAGAGAAACAGAAGGAAGAAGTGTAGGAGAAGAGAAAGTGGAGGAAGTAGAGCAGGAACAGGAAGAGGAGGAAGGAAAGAAGAAGGTGGAGAAGAAACAAACGTGCAGGAGGAGACGGAGGAGGCGAAATAGAAGTCAGACGTGGAAGAAGAGAAGGAGGAAGAACAGGAGGAGGAGGAGGAGAAGGAGGAGGAGGAGAAGGAGGAGAAGGAGCCCGCCTCTTACCCACTTTCCTGCTTGCCTGGTTGCCTGCTATCCTTCTCTTGTCCTTTAACGCTTAAGGAGTTTGGAAGCTGAGACGAGAGTGAGCGAGGGATTTGGGACTTGGAGAAATGCTTCGGGTAAGAGACTCGCCGGCGAAGAGGCTGTCGTGTTGGGGCTAAAGAATGCTTCCCTTCGCGCATATTCATTCTCCGTCACGCTTACTTTCCTTGACTTTGTTTTTCGTTCGTTATTTTTGTTTTTATTGTGTTTGAGTTGCCAGTGTGTTGTTTTGCTATTTTTGTTCTTTTACTCTACTTGACTTCTTTTTTTGTTTTGTTTTTTGCACGTCGTTTTGTTCTTATTCATATGTTTGAGTTAGTTGTGTATTTTGTTATTAATTTTTTGTTATCTTTATCATCGTTACTTATTAATGTATTCCTCCGAGTGGTGTTTGATGTGTGCAATCATGTTATTATTATTTTTTTTTCTTTCATTCATTCTTTTTTGCAAGTTTTTTTGTTATATATTATTCTTGATGCTGTTGGTTGGGATATTTTCTCACGTTTGTCCTTTTTTTTGCACTTTCCTTTTTTTTGTCCTTCGTGACGGTGCTTGCATTTATTACTGTTTTTTTTCTGGACACGTTGTTTCGCTCCTACTTTTTTTTGTTGGCTGTGTTATAACTTTCTTATATTTTTTGGCACTTTGTATTTATTTTATTCTTTTTGATCGTGTTTGGTGTGTACTACTATTTCGATTTTTTTTTCTGCTTTCGTTTTTTCTGCACGTTTTTTTTTTCGTTGTGTTGCTTCTAATATCACTCTCTTCCACTTGTTCATTTTTTGTAGTTAATTTTTTCTAGTTTTTTTCTTCTTGTTGGTGTTTGATGTGTGTTATTGCCTTTTATATCTATTTGTTTTCATCTTTTTCTTATTTTTTTGCATGTTGTTTGTGCAAATCGTAAATAAAAAAATGAAGGATAAAAAACGAAGCTCATGTAAGAGAGAAGAAGGAAGAGAAACAGAGGAAGAAGTGGAGGAACACAAATAAGAAGAACGAGGAGGAGGATCAGCGTGAATCGGAAGCAGACAATATTGAGTGTGTTATTTTCTCACAATTGTTATTTTGTTCACTATTGTTTTTACTTATTATTTTTTTGATGGTATTTCATGTTTGTGCTTGTAAATCCTTTGTGTCTTTTTTTTTTATTTCTGCTTCGTACGTTGTTTTCTTTTATGTTTGTGTTTCTACTGTCTGACGCTTTTTAATAATCCTCGTCTGTTTGTTTGAATGTTTGCGTGGTGGCCTCTTTTAGTTGTTATTTTACCCTCCTGATATTATATACACGTGTCTTGTTTTCTGTATCATATTTGTTTCGTTTTATTATGTTTTTTTTTTCCCGTGGCAGGTAAACTGTTTGCGTATTATATTCCACCATGGACAAAAAACACACACACACACACACACACACACACACACACACACACACACACACACACACACACACACCCACACACACACCCACACTCCACAAAAAAAGACATTAGTTCAGGGACAATTACTATTACTTTTTCCCCGCACCTAATCTTTACGAGACATTTTTATCACGTCTCCCGCAGCTCCTGAAATACAGCCTCCCTCGACGCCCTGTAAATGACGTCATATTTAACAAGGGATGAACATGTGTCTCACCTGAGGCCGCCTCCCACGTGCGCTTCCCTTGATTACTCCGCGTCACCTGGAGGGAACAAAATACAGGTGTGAGGGAACGAGACTGAACCAGGACAGGAAGCGGGATGGGACGGAGGAATGATGGGTGAGTGTTGGAATTTGTTGTGTTTTGCTGTGTTGTTGATGGGGTTAGGGATAGGTTATATTGAGCAACACAAAATACACTAAAATTACTCATTCATTTTTCCTCATACGCAGAAAAATGAAACAGATAAATCAAATTACTTACAAAAATACACCAAAAAATACAATATTGTTTTCTCATATGCACAATAAAAAATAGAATCAAAAACTTAAAAGATGAAACTTCTTAAATTAAACTAAATAAGCCCTCGCAAAGCTTTTTGAAAACTCTTATAAATGCACACTAACCAATACACACGAAGAAAATATATATAACTTTAAGCAATAAGGAAAACATCAGATTAAATATATACGTAATACCATATCTAGAGGAATTGTTACGGAAAAGAAAGAAAGAAAGAAAGGAGGAAGTTAATAAGAGTTACGCTCCTTCCTGTGTTTTTCCTTGTTATTCTGTCTTGCTCAATCGCCGGCAGCTCGCACAGGAGTCTCGAGTTTCCCCAAAGGACTGTACTGATCTTCCTCCTTTCAAGTCTTTCCTCCTTCATCTCCCTTTTTTACGACTCCCAACAGAACTTTTATCGTTTGACTTTCTACATGTTTTCTCTTTGTTTTACCATCGATCTATTTTTTTCTCTTTGGCCTCTCGTTCTTTTTCTTTTGTTGGAGCAGCGTATTTTTTGTAGATGTTTTTGTTTTATGGTCTTGAGTTGCCTCCTTGCCGTAAAAAATGCAAATCGATATAGAGATGATGCTTGTCATAAAATCATAAACAAAACGCATGTACGATGGCTAGATGAATAGATAGATAGATAGATAGATAGAGAAATAGATAGATAGATAGACAGATCGATAGAGGGAGAGAGAAACACTTTAGCGTACATATTCCCACCACGATATTGATCACGGCGGTTGACTGAACACCTATTAACGAATCCCCATTTCCCTTCACTATATTCCCATCACTCCCCTTCACCGGTCCAGTTTCCCTTTCCCGACCCTTCCCTTTCCTCCTATACCAGCCCTCCTCCCCCCGTCAATAAATAGTCTTCCCCTCACCAGTTCTTCCCCTCACATATCTACTCTCCCTTCCCTCTCCTATTCTATTCAACATGCGCTCTTCTTTTCCGTCACTTCCCCTCATTTCTCCATTCCCTTAAGTTTCCATTCTACATTCCCATCACTATATATCTCATTTTACCAACCTCCTCTAATTTATCTCTTTCCAATCCTACTCTTCCCTACCTGCCTTTTTTTTTTTACATTTTTTCTCCATCGGACTTTCTTTCACTTCATTAAAAATATTCTTCATTTCCATCACTCGTTCTTTATTTCCTATCTCACCATTCCATTAAAATATTTTCCTTCTCTGTTCTACTCTTTTTTTTTTATCTATCAATCTTTCTCATTACTTTTCCACATGCCCCCAATTTTTTTCCTTCTTAGCACTGCCAGTATTTTTTATCCTTATCCCTTTTCATCTTCTAACACCATCTCCTTTTATAATTCCCTTTCCTCTCTTTCCTACTCTTTCATGCTTACCATGCATTACTATCACTTCTCTTTGTATGTCTCCCTTATCTTCATTTCCTTAAGATACCATTCTTAATTCACATCACACTCTCTTATCTCATTCCCTTACTCTCCCGTCTAATGCCCTTGTTCCCCTATTTTCTCTCGTGAAAGTGACCTCGTTTCACAATTTCCTCTTTTCCTGGATACCAAATTATCCTTTCTCCTATTTTCAAGATTTTGGTTTTTCTTTTCTTTTTCTTCCTTTTTCTTAAGTGTCTTTCTTCTCACATTTGTTCTCCTCGAATCAAGTTTCTTCTATTAATTTCATTCAATTGTTTATTCTTACTGTTTTGTCATTCATAGTTTATACTCATCTCTTCCATTTTTAGTTTCTTCTTATTCTCCCTTTTTCTTCCTAAAGTTTATTTTCACCCTACCATTTCTTAGTTTCTTTTTATTTTCCCTGTTTTCCGTTTCAGTTCAAATTCATCCTTACATTTCTTAGTTTCTTCCGTTTCTTCACATTTTCCCATTTTTTCCCTCTCAGTTCATACTCCTTCCTCCCTTATTTCCTTTTCTTCAGCCTCAGTTCATACTCATCCTTCCATAGTTTCTTTGGGTTCTTCTTATTTTTCCCCTTCTATCCTTTCCAATTTATACTCATTCTTCCTTTTTATTTTCCTTTATTCCCTCTCAGTTCATACCCATCCCTTCTTTTATTAGTTTCTTATTTTTCCCACGTTGTAATCCTCCCTCTCTCAGGCCTGACCCTTTCCACTCCCCTCCCTATGTACTTCCTCCCTTTGGCTTAACTTACATACCATCACGTGTCCGATTTTCCCTTCACCCCTTCGTTGGCTCTTTCCTCCCCTTCAACCTCACTGCTCCCACATCCCTTCCTCACCCTCTCTTTGGATCAACATGTCTCCCTCTCTCCCTCTTCCTCTCCCTTCCCCTTTCCCTGTTTCCCCTCCAGCTTTCCCCTCACGCCTCTCCCCCATCACTCTGTTCCTACATCATTCCTCATCCGCCATATGTCTCTCTCTCTCTCTCTCTCTCTCTCTCTCTCTCTCTCTCTCTCTCTCTCTCTCTCTCTCTAGCTCTCTCGCTCTCTCTCTCTCTCTCTCTCTCTCTCTCTCTCTCTCTCTCTCTCTCTCTCTCTCTCTCTCTCTCTCTCTCTCTCTCTCTCTCTCTCTCTCTCTCTCTCTCTCTCTCTCGTAAAAATTTGGTGATATATATTTATGCATAAAAGGAGACACGAGGCAAATGTTGAGTAGGGAAGATAAGAAAAGAGAATATGCAAAATACAATGAAGGAGAAGAAAATACGGAGAATAAATACATAGAAATAGAAAACTGAATATAAAATTAAAGAAAATAAAGAAAAGATAAGACAGAGAGAGTTAGATAGATAGATGAGAGAGAGAGAGAGAGAGAGAGAGAGAGAGAGAGAGAGAGAGAGAGAGAGAGAGACGGAATAGAAAATACCAATGAAAATACGAAGAATATATTTAAATAGAAAACCGAATATATACTGATGGAAAAGTTAAGAGAGACGCGAGAAGAAAAGATGAAATATAAAAAGATAGATAGATAGATAGATAGATAGATAGATAGATACAGATAGATAGATCGATAGATAGATAGAGAGAGAGATAGACAGAGAAACAGAGAGAAATAGAAGACAAAAAAAGAAGGAAACAAATGAGAGGGGAAGGTGAACAAGGAGAAAGTGATTATTGGAGGGCGTGAGACAGACAAAAGTGGACAAGATTGCAATGAAAGTGACGAAGGTGAAGCAGATGCAGAGAGGCTTCGTTTTAATTATTCGTCGGTGCTTCGGAACAACGACTTAAGCAAAGGAATTTATTTCTTTGTCTGTTTATCTATTTATTTATTCATTCGTTTGTTTGTTTATTCACTTTGTCCATTGTGGGTTTATCGTGTGAGGCGAGTTAGTTTTTTTTCTCTTTTTTTTTAGGCGTGTTTGGTGTGGTCGTGTGTGTGTGTGTTTTTTTTTTTTTTGTGTTAACATATGCCATGGGCATATTCTGCCTCTTCGGTGTTGCTCAGAGGCAGGCCGTTAGTGGTGCAGGCGCAGGTTTTATAGTGGCACCTGAAGGCCCATGTTACCCCCCCAAAGCTCATCTTTATTGCTATGCAACTAGAACTCGGGTGTCAGGGTGACATGTAGGTGATTTTAAGCCACTCGGCAAATGACACAAAGTTTCAAGGTAGCACTGGTGGGGATTCGAACCCATGCGTCGACATCAGTCCGATCCCAAGCTCACCACCTTATCCACTAGGCCACCGCCTGTGTGTGTGTGTGTGTGTGTGTGTGTTTGTGTGTTGCGTGTTTTCTTTTTGTTTTGCTCTGTTTTATGTGTTCTTTGTGTGTTCTCGTGTTGTTGTTGTTGTTGTTGTTGTTGTTGTTGTGTGAGCCGTACATTTAGTTCCCTTTTCCTTTATCTGTTTTTTCCTTTTCTTTTTCTCTTTCTCTTTTTCCATTTCTGAATATCCCTTTTTGTTCTCTTCCGGTGTATTAATTTCCTTTCTTTCTTTCATTTCTGTTTCTGCCAGCACGTCTCTCTCTCTCTCTCTCTCTCTCTCTCTCTCTCTCTCTCTCTCTCTCTCTCTCTCTCTCTCTCTCTCTCTCTCTCTCACAGACACACACACACACCGAGAGAGAGAGAGAGAGAGATATGAAATGATTGTGGTGATAAGTAACAGAGCGGATGAAAAAAAATCACTGAAGAAAAACTATAAAAAAAATAATGATAATGTGAAGGGGAAGAGAACGGAAATATGTAAATAATTTTGCATCGTGTTGACTGATGTTTCTCTCTAATCAACGACACTTTGGCTTTGACACACGACAACCAAAAAAGGAGTAGATGAAAAAATAACGTGAATGGGGAAAGTTTCAATGGGCGGCCTGAGAGAGAAAAAAAAAAGCTAGAAAATGGAAAGGGAAAAGGAGGAGGGAGGAGGAGGAGGAGGATGAGGAGGAGGAGGAGGAGGAGAAGGAGGAGGAGGAGGTGTAGGAGGGGGAGAAGGAGGAGGAGGAGGAAGAAAAAGAATGAAGAAAAAAAGACGAAAAAATGAGAAAAGGAACGAAAAAGAAAAAAACAGGAATTAAGAGAGAGAGAGAGCAAGCGCAGAAATAGACGAAAAATATGAAGAGAAACGAAATGTAGAAGTGAGGCAATTAGAGGAAGGAAAAAAAAGGAATCACAATATGAGAAAACTGGAGGAGGAGGATGAGGAGGAGGAGGAGGACGAGGACGAGGGCGAGAACGAGGCAGCGTAGGAGCAAAATGAAACTGAGAAAAGAAGGAGAGAAAGAATAGAAGGACATAACAGGGGAGGGCAAAAGACATAAGAGACCTGGGCATGGTGAGTGGAAGGAGAGGAAATAAAAAAGGAAATAAGAGAACGAGAGAAAAAGGGAAGGCGGAATACAGCCAGTACGCAAAAGTGGTGTGTATAGCGAAGGAGGTTTGTGTAGTGTGTGTCGCTGTGGTGGTGGTGGTGGTGGAGGTGGTGGTGGAGGTGGTGGAGGTGATGTTCGAGGTGATTATGTCGGTAATGGGTCATTCGCTCGTTTAAGATCGTCCCTTATTGGAGTGATGTGAGCATTTCGCCTTTATTGACAGAGAGCAAGAGGCGGTGGTGGTGGTGATGGTGGAGGAGGAAGAGGTGATGGTAGAGGGATGATGAGAGTGGTAATAATAAAAGTAGTGATATCAGTAGTGTGACAAGATTAGTGGTGGTATAGAAGTTGTAATGGTAATAATCGTAGTAGTAGCAGCTGTAATATTTCTAGTGATGAGACGAGGAAGAGTGGCAGGGAAAGCAGTGTCGGCAGTAATATCAAAGTAATGGCATTGTTAACAGCGGCAGAAGCAGCAGCGGCAGTACCAATAATAGTTTTAGAATGATGAGGGGAGGAATAACGGCAATGAAGGCAGAGATTAGCAGAGAAGTAGCAATATTAAACCCCAGCAATAATCTTTCAGTATGTGTGTGTGTGTGTGTGTGTGTGTGTGTGTGTGTGTGTGTGTGTGTGCAAACCATTCATCCTGTTACCTGGCGGATTACTTTGATTACCCTCACTTACCTGTATTGCATGGCCGGCATAATAATACAACGGAGTACTAGAAGTGTGTTCCCTGGTATTGCACAGGTTTACTAGAGGCTCATTTATCTCCCACCTGTATGCCATGGCCGACCTGCTAATTGCCAATCTGCATTTTACATATGTGGGCAGTAATTTTTTATCCCCGAAAAAAGGTGGAAAAGTCTTTTAATTATGCTCGACCATAATAAAAAACCGTGAAAAAATGGGACAGATACTATAGTTGGAGCATGAAAAGATGTATAAAAAATGTTGTAAAGTCTAAAAGGTCTCGTTCTTAGGTTAATCAGGGAAGGGATACATGAACAAGAGCTTGATATAACTTTTCCATTCATGTGTTATCAGTATTTTTTGCAGCATAGTCTCGAGGTAGGTATTAGCCAGCTATTACCGTGAGTGGGGAATCTATATACTTAGCCATGAAAGAAACGTACATACTCACAAAAAAACAACAATAATAAATAACGCACTCATTCAAAAGGACTCATGAAGAAGGTATACGGGAACACTCGCATCCTAGAGCTATCCCATTCCTGTGTTGTCAGTCTCCTCTCGTATATATTGCTCTGTCTCGGGGTATGAGCGGCCATTACCGTGAGTGGAGAGTGTCTAGACTTAGCCGCTGCCCCCTTCTGCTCCGCCGTCACAATATCTTAGGGGGAAACAGGAGGCTTATATTGAGTCCGGCCGTGTCTGACCTCTGATGGAAATACTGGAAATGGCATAGACGAGGTTTTTTGTGTGTATTGAAGTTCTGATTGTATTTGAGAGAGAGAGAGAGAGAGAGAGAGAGTCCGTATTATGAACTTTGTGTGGGTGTGTGAGTGGGAATATTAATGTGTGTGTGTGTGTGTGTGTGTGTGTGTGTGTGTGTGTGTGTGTGTCTGAAAAGGTGTGTATGTGTTCTTCTATGTTTTTAATGTATGTCCATGTGTGTCTAGGGTGTGTGTGTGCGTGTCTGTGAGTGGGTATATGTGCGTGTATGTGTAGCAAGTGTTTATCCGTGGCCGTGTGTGCGTATCAGTATGCAAACAGATTCGTTAGGTTCTGCGTCTCTGTGTTTACCTGGCCATTAATCAACTCACGTGTGCTGAATGCAGTTTAAAGGGGCACTGGTGTGGGAGGGAGGCGAAGGTGAGGCCCACATTCCGACACCCACTTAAGTCATATGTATCTGTGTCTCACCTTGCCCTTTGAGTCAGTGTGTGTGTGTGTGTAAGAGAGAGAGAGAGAGACCTAATATATTTCAACCTATCTTATTTATTTTAACTCATCCATGTGTAACCTAAATTAGAAACATTACCATATCTAACTAAACCTACTCTAACTTAAATACACATTTTTTTCTAATATAGCTAAATGAGAAGATTAGTTTCTCTTTCCCTGTCAAACAAACAATTTAGACTGTACTTTGTCTTACATTTCTAAACTAAACACTTAATATTAATCTCTTGCTTAACGTTAACCAATCTTAACAAAAACAACCTCAAATTATTGATCTTATCTAATCCAAGGCAACCAACAGCTTTCGTTATATTACACAACTAGAGATATAAACTTTCGCCTCACCTTACTCATTACCAGGAAAATACCAGCACTAGGTCACCTTACATGACTACTCCCTTAATTATCACTTCACTGCAATCTCCCTGCACTGAAAATCAAACAACAAAGTCCCGCTCAGAAATCGTTTAAGCCACTAAATGAGAACTGTAAACCTTAGCATCTAAAGCTAGTAAGTTAACCGACCCTGCAGCCAAAGAATACGGCTCGCCTTAGTCATTCTCATCTCTTCCTGACCCAACCTGCCCTGACCTTATTATGCAATCTCATCATTTAACGTTATTATAATAGAAAATTGGTTACTCTCTCACCTTACCATCTTTCAGACTCATGCCAAGACGACTTGGAATTAAATAATCAAAGCACTCACTGTCATCATATTTCCCGTTTTTAACAACCATACCTAGACAACTGAAAACTAAATAAGCAAAGACCATTTTAAGGGCTATTAGGAAACATTTAACCAACCACAGAAACAGTACAAGCCAATAGACCGGAACCCAAATTCACGGCACACAAAGCCATATACAAGCAGACTACACAGCCTTACCTTCCTCCGTTTACCGTCACCAGTTTCTCTTAAGGTACAGACTCAGAGGGACTTAAAACACCTCAAGGGGGCGAGAGTATGCTTAAAACACACCACTTTACGGGATCCCAAGACAAACAGCATCTCCCGGCACTTAACAGCACCCTCCAGTAGGTTTACATTTAACTGGGACGCCTCGTAACCCTCAACACTTAAATTTTTAAGACAAATTGCTTCACTATTTTACGAAAGCCTTACACACTCCGCTCCCCCCCACATTTTCTTTCCTCCGCTCCCTCATCCCTTCTTTTTTTCCTCTGTGTCCTCTTTTACTTTTTCATTTTCTTCTTTCTTTTTACTTTTTAACTATTTTTTTCCTTCCCTCCCTCTCTCCTTCCTTCCCTCTTTCCTTCATTTCTTTCTTCCTACTTTCCTTCCCTCCTTCCTTCCTTCTTTCCTCCCTCCCTCCCTATCCGCATCCCTTCCTTCATTTTCCCGTTCCTTCCCTCCTTCCTTCCGTCCTTCCTTCCTTCCTTCCTGCCTCCTTCCCTCCACCCCCCCTCCCTTCCTTCCCTTCTTCCTTCCTTTCTTCCTCCTTCTCGTGTATGTCGTAAATATTGTCAAGTTTACGAGGTCTTTTATTTTTTGTTGGGATTTATGCCGGTTTTTTTTTTTGGTGTTGTTGTATTACTCGTCGTTGTTGTTGTTGTTATTAGTACTCATATTATTACTCCTACTACCACAATTACTGAAAAAAAAAAAAAAAAAAAAAAAAACACCGCAAAATAATCCCAGCACACTTTTGTCATTAACACACTAAAGCATTTACGTGAGGGACGACACTATTCAAATCACTTACTCTCTCTCTCTCTCTCTCTCTCTCTCTCTCTCTCTCTCTCTCTCTCTCTCTCTCTCTCTCTCTCTCTCTCTCTCTCTCTCTCTCTCTCTCTCTCTCTCTCTCTCTCTCTCTCTCTCTCTCTCTCTCTCTCTCTCTCTCTCTCTCTCTCTCTCTCTCTCTCTCTGTGTATCTATTTATCTATCATTCTAACTGTCTGTTTATTTATCTATCTATGTAAATATATATCTTTCTATCTTTCCACATATCTATCTCTGCAGCTGTCTATCTATCTATCTATCTATCTATCTATCTATCTATCTATCTATCTATCTATCTGTCTGCCTCTCTGTCTATCTATCTATCTATCTATCTGTCTGTCTGTCTGTCTATGTCTGTCTATCTATCTATCTGTCCATCTATTTATCTACTTACCTATCTATCTACCTATCTCCGCATAATATTCCACGCTCGCAAAAAACCTTAGATACATGTCAATAATTTTAATCAGTGACACCCGTGTTCTCTCCATCATGGCCGGGCACCGCCATGGGGCAGCAGCCTCGCGTGATGTATAAGCCCAGTGAATTAATGTATAATGTTATATTCAGAGGCAGACAAAACGACCTCTGAATGCTTGATTAATGTGTACGCGAGTGTGTGTGTACGTGTGTGTATGTGTGTGTGTGGGGGGGGGGGTGTGTGTGTGTGTGTGTGTGTGTGTGTGTGTGTGTGTGTGTGAGAGAGAGAGAGAGAGAGAGAGAGAGAGAGAGAGAGAGAGAGAGAGAGAGAGAGTTATATAGACACACGACACATGCAGAAGAAAACTGATATAAAACAATATAAAGCGAGGCAGACAGACACAAACAGGCAAACAGAGACAGATACAAACGCCCACACAATAATAAAACAGAGACAGACTGCCATACGTACACGGGCGGACATCGAGTCAGACGGACACAGTAATAATAATAATAATGATATACGGAAGAGCATTTATCACTGTAATGCACGCGTCGTAAACATTAAATATTTATCCGGTACATACATCACCCTAACAATAGCTACCACTACATTTACTGCCACCCCGACATTACTCCCAAAACTGCCACTATTATTACCACTACTACTGCTACAACTACTACTTCCACTACTATTACTACCACTGCTACTGCTGCTACTACTACTACTACCTCTACTACTACTGCTACTACTACTTCCACTACTACTACTACTTCTACTACTACTACTACTACTACTACTACTACTACTACTACTATTACTACTACTACTACTACTACCATCCCCAACCCAACCACAATCGACCCCCCAAAGAAAACAAAACAAAAGAAAAATAACAAGATACTCGAAGGAGAATTCCGATTAATTGTGACGGAGTAGTCATTTAATAAAGACAGACCAGTGTAATTATGTCTCTCTCTCTCTCTCTCTCTCTCTCTCTCTCTCTCTCTCTCTCTCTCTCTCTCTCTCTCTCTCTCTCTCTCTCTCTCTCTCTCTCTCTCTCTCTCTCTCTCTCTCTCTCTCTCTCTCTCTCTCTCTCTCTCTCTTGCTTAATCTAATTTGGCTGCTTTTTTTTTATTCCGATCCTATTAAGATTTCTATAACACTTTTTTTTTTTTTACTTGTTCGTATTTTTGTGTTTGTTTCGTTGAGCGGCGCCGCGCAAACACCCGCTGGCTCATGTCTCACCTCATTGAACGAACGATAAACATGACGCTTGAACGAACCACATTGGCACACGCACACACACACACACACACACACACACACACACACACACACACACACACACACAGGCCCGGTAGTTCAGTGGATAGAGCGTCTGCCTCACAACCAGAAGGACAGGGGTTCGATTCCCCGGCCGGGTGAAGATAAGTTGGGTTTATCTTCTTTCACGTGTAGCCCCTGTTCACCTAGCAGTGAGTAGGTACGCGACGTCAGGCAAGGAGTTGTGACCTCGTTGTCACGGTGTGTTGTGTGTGAGTGGGCTCAGTCCTACCCAAAGATCGGTACTATGAGCTCTGTGCTCTTCCGTAGGGGAACCAAGAGGTGAATTACACACACACACACACACACACACACACACACACACACACACACACACACAAACACACACAAACACAAAACAAAACAAAAACACTACACAATATGTCGTATCCAGGTTTTAATTTGTATGATGCGTTCAGGGCGTTGTTTTCAGTATTTATGACAATCTATTCACTTATCAATTTATTGCATTCCGGTTTGTATAACTTCATGCTGCTGTGGTTATTAAATACCTGATATATGTGTGCTGCAGGTGTTCTGGTGAGTACGCCCACCTTTTGTTCATCTCTCATTGTACAGGTAATGAATATAGTCTGTGTGTCGAGTGAACGAATATAATCTTCAGAAAATGTCCATATAAAGTAAAAACTGGAGCATGCCGAACCCTTGATGGCTTTAATGGTCTGTACCGAAACTTTTAACATTAAAGCGGAAACACGAAACCTTTTTGTGTACGTGAATTTCAGATGATTGAGCCTCAGTGTGTGTCAGTAATATTTGACAGGCAAATATTATTTTCCTTTCCGCCCGGCTACATTAGCATCCTCTGCGGCCTCGTCTTGCTCTCTCCTGATATTAGTTTGAGAAAAAAAATGTTGCTGTAATGTCACGGCTTGAATTGCTAATGAGGGAAAAGCATGAAAAGAAGTAGCAGAAAATATTTTGATTCATATATTTTTTTTATAATCTTGAAGACGAGACGTGTGGGAGCAGGGAGATGGGGGATGGACGGCAAGGCATAAGGGAGGAGAGGGAGAGAAGAAAAAGGAGGAAAGGAGAGAGAAGGCTTAAGGAGGAGTTGGAGTGGATGGAAGTCAGGTTACATATTCTGAGGGAGGCACGGTAACTGACGGAAAGGCAGGAGAGAAGGAAGGGAGAGGAGAGTAAGGAGAAAGGCAGGAGAGAAGGAAAGGAGAGGAGGAGAAGGAGAAAGGGAGAGAGAAGGAAGGGAGAGGAGAGTAAGGAGAAAGGGAGGAGAGAGAAGGAAGGGGAGCAAACGGAAGGAGGGACGCTGAGATGGGGTAAGGTAAGGTTGGAGAGACTAAAGGGAGGTATGGAAGGGAGAGGAGGGATGGGAGATGGGAGAGAGGGAAGGGGAAAAGGATGGGAAGGGGAGAGGGGTAACTTGGCTAGAAGGAAAACTGATTCTTTGGTCCTGCGAGTAATCTTGGATGCATGAAAAATATTATTGCCTTTTAAAAATGACAAGAAATATGTTTACTTAATTTCCTTCATCGGATTGGCTGTTCCGGCGACTTTGTTATTGTAATCGTTTTAATTTCCGTGTCGTGCCCTTCACCCTTCCTAACCCCCCTCTTCACCCCCCCACCGCCCCTCCTTTCCCCGCCCATACGGTATTCATAATTTTTTTTTCGTGCAGGAATTCGTAATTTTGTGTAAGGCAACTTTTCCATCGTCGGGGACATGCACAGTTTTTACGCCGTTGTCCTTTGACGCAGCTTTCATTCGCGCTACATTTGATCTTCACTTTTTTGTTCGCGCTCCCTCGCTCTCTTTTTTCTGTCCCCTCTCCTTCCCCCTCTCGATCTTACCCGGCCTACCCTTTTTTTCCTATTTCTTTTTTTCTCATTCTCTCTCTCTCTCTCTCTCTCTCTCTCTCTCTCTCTCTCTCTCTCTCTCTCTCTCTCTCTCTCTCTCTCTCTCTCTCTCTCTCTCTCTCTCTCTCTCTGCCACCCTTAGGCGTTTTCTGTGACTGACACCTACACACACACACACACACACACACACACACACACATACATTAATACTCTAAATGAATGTAAATCCGGAATAAAGGGAGTTAATCATGAAGATCTGCAGGAATAGATATTAAGCGTCCAACGTGCCGAGACGAGCAAGACCGACACTAACGAAGGAACTATTTTGCATCTGCTTACATTTTTCTCCATTATTATCGTATTACGTGCCAATGCAAGCGTGTTAACGGGACTGACAAATTGTCCTTAATACAAGTGGATCAGCTGCTTTGTGTTGAATTCGTCTTTTATGAATGTAATTGTGTATCATTTTCATGGTTAGACTGCAAGAGGATGATTTATTGGAGACAAAAAGTGTATTTCTTATGGTGATTTTTTTTAGGGTGTATAAATGAGTCACATATTTGATTTATTATAAAGTGAAATGGATGTGTTTTGTAGTAACGTATAAATATAGATAGACGGATATAACACGATAGATATATGGATAGATAGATAGATAGAAAAAGAGGAGAAAAAGAGAGATAAAACCTTTTTGCACGCATGGTATTGCTTCCATTGTCCGTACACACTTACCACCTCCGCACGGCCAATTACGACACACACACACACACACACACAAACACACACACACACACACATACCTTTGCTTGCAGTGTGGCCCCGATCAAACAAACAAACAAACAAAAAAAACACCACCCACCACCAGCACCACGTCACATCACCATCACAAACTCCACTCCTATCTCCTCCTCCTCCTCTTCCTCCTCCTCCTCTTCCTCCTCCTCCTCCTCCTATTCCAGCCATTCTCCCTAACGGATATGCTGTAACGATTGAATTTCGTGTATGGCAACAAATGGCTATTGGTCGGTCAGGGTTGGGTGCGAATCGGTGCCGCCGCCGCCGCCGCCTGTATCCTTCGCCACAAAGGTAATTAGTTTTTTGATCACCTGTTGGGTATGTCTGCCTTTGCTTACTCCGCGGCCCACATCCTGCCCCCGGCTACTCTCTCTTCCTTTCTGTGGTACTTTTTTTTTGTTATGTGTTTATCTCTGTTGCTCTGAGAGTCTGTGTCTCTGTATGTTTGTCTTTGTTTTTCTGTCTCTGTGTTTGTCTGTGTATTTGTTCGTCTGTGTGTTTATCTGCTTGTTTGTCTGTAACTTTTCTCATTTGTATCTGATTTCCTTTAACCTTTACAGACACACACACACCCACACCCACACACACACACCCACACACACACCCACACACACACACACACACACACACACACACACACACACACACACACACACACACACACACACACACACACACACACACGCACACCAAGTGATGTAAACACACGCGATGTATATCCTTCAGGAAATGAGAAAGCGATGGGTGTGACTTTGATGTCTGTATCACAACCAGCAACCATGAATTTTCTCTCCTTTGGCTCACATTTCCAATCACAGGTAAATGGGAGTCAGCTGATGCAGGTATTCCAGGTGTTCAATTAATCTTTATTGCATATTTTTGGAAATGTGCTGCAAAGAGGACCGATGACGATATATATATATATATATATATATATATATATATATATATATATATATATATATATATATATATATATATATATATATATATATATATATATATATGGAGAGAGAGAGAGAGAGAGAGAGACTGACATAGCTAGACACATACATATATAGATTGTTCGAAGATAGACAGATAAATAATAGATAGATAGATCGTTAGATAGATAAATAAACAGATAGATAGATAGATAGATAGATGTATTGATAGATAAAACGAGAGTATAGAAGCCTTTCTCCTGTAAAGAAAGGAAGTCTCTGATAGACAGTTCAGAGAGAACGGACTGGCGGAGAGGTGAGGAGGAGGAGGAGGAGGAGACCGAAGATGGGGTAAAATACCAGAGGGAAGGATAAAAAACATGTTTTAACTTGTTTTCATCTCAATCAGATGATGGATTTATTATTATCAATATTGGTAATATATATTGTTATTATCTTTATTGCTAATAATATTATAAACTTATGACCATTAATATTGATAAATTATTGTTAATAATAATATTATTACTTAATAATAATAATTATCAACATTACAAATATCATTTTATCATATTTTTTGTTAGTATTATCATTGTCTTTATTGCTATTGTGATTATTTTACGAAATGTAATTAATAATAATATAATTATAAAAAAATGTTTTAATTATGATAATTATCTATTGTTTTTATCTTTGATAGTATTATCATTATTATTATTATTATTATTATTATTATTATTATTATTATTATTATTATTATTATTATTATTATTATTATTATTATTATTATTATTATTATTATTATTATTATTATTATTATTATTATTATTATTATTATCCCAAAATTATTATACACAGTACTAGTATTAGTGATAGCATTATTTCCATAAGTGGTGTTGTTTAGTAATAAGTATGATGTGAATATGTAGATGCCATGATGAATTATAAAGGCAAGGCAAGGAGCTCGACAGTTATCACTACGACGACACAAAACACAAAGACCTCCATGTGTGACCCCTTTCACCCCTTTTCTTGTCTCCCTTGTCCTCTCCCTCCTCCTCCTAATCTTCATCCCCATCCTCATTCTCTTCCTCCTTATCCTCCTCCTCCTCATCGTCCTCCTCCTCCTCTCATTCCTTCTCTTCTCCTCTCCTCTCAAGAACCTCTCCTCCTCCCTCTTCTCTCCGTGTGATCCCGCCGCCCTCACCTTTATTAGCCTTTGTACCTGCCCGCCGCGTCCCTCGGTCAGCAGAATTACCCGAGGAGGATTGTGGCGCGCTCGATAGTTCTACGGAGGGGAAAAAGAGGGAAGGAGTATTTCTCTTAAGGGGAAGGGAAAAGGGTACGAATGTAGCTATTAAAGGGAGGAAGGGAGGAAATATGAATCTTAAGGGAAGGGAAGTTGTGGGAATGACTTAGTGAAGGAGAAAATGAAGTAAGGAGTATTTCTCTTAAGGGGAAGGAAAAGGGTAGGAATGTAGATATTAATGGGAATAAGGAAAGGAATGTTTATCTCAAGGGAAGGGAAATTCTGGTCATGCCGTTTATATAGGGAGAAGGGAAGGAAAGAAGAAGGCATGTGACTAGGAATGGGATGACGGGACGGAATATTTATCTGAAAGGAAAGGAAATTGTGGGAATAACTCGGTAAAGAGGAAATGGGAAGGAATATTTAAAGATGAAAAGCGAAGGAAAATTTATCTTAAGGGGAGAGGAATATATGGCTGGAAGTGTCAACAGCAAAGAGGAGAAAGTTTGCAATAAAGCCTATCCTAGGAACACTTTACTTACGATAGAAGGAAAAAAAGGTGAAATGTTCATGAAAGTGGAGTGAGAATGGGAATGAAGAGGTTTTAAAAGAGTGAAATAGGAAATGATGTGTGCTTTGGGGTTGTTTTTGTTTGTCTGTTCTGTGGTTCGGGAGAGCTCAACATGAGGGTTAAGACGTGGAAGAGGAATACTTCTTTAATGGTGAAAGGGGGTTTGAGTTTCTGGGAAGGGGATATATATAGCAAGAGCGGGGGAAGGGAAACTGGCCATCGTCACATGTTGTTATCCATGCATCCCGTCACATGGTATACGTAAGGAGAGTAGGGAGGAAGAGGAGGAAAAGATAAAACAAAACGTGATGAAACATGGAGGAGTTAGTGGATGATAAGAGGAAGAAAAATAGCTGACGAAAAAGAAGAAAAAGAAGGAAAAGGAGGAAAAATATGGTTGAAGGTAATAGGAAAGAAAAATGTAAAAGGTAGAAATTAATAGAAAACGAAAGAAGAAGAACCAGAACAAGAGCAAGAAGGACAAGAACAAGAAGAAAAAAAGATACCGCACTGGAATAAAAAAGAAAATGAGTCAGGTAAATGAAAAGACAAAATTAACAAAAAAAAAAGAGAAATAGGAATAAAGTATTTTCACTCATCAATTATCGTAAGAAGGGAAACGAATGAAAACTAATAGAACCAAGATTAAAGTTAAACATACAAAGAATCTGTTGACGCTACATTTTAACTTATTTCTCTCCCCTGTACCCCACGCCTATGGAAGCCGTTTTATTAGCTTTGTGATTACATGGATTTCTTTTGTGTGAGCAAGTTATGAGAAAATATTTCATTACCTTATGTCTCGCGTGTCCTTGAAGGTAAACTCGTATATTTTCTAGATGAAATACGGACGTGAGGCGGCGGGGGAGAGAAAGAGGAGGAGGAGGAAGGGGCTAGTGTAGGAGGAGGAGGGGAAGAGGAGGAAGAAGAAGAAGAAAGATAGGAGAAAGAGAAATAGGTATATGGAAAACGAGAAAAGGAACGGAAAGGAAAGATTAATAGGCAAAAGGACCAAGAAGAATATGTATAAGTAGAAATAGTATTGTAAAAAAAAAGTAGTAAGGTAAAAGGAGGGAAGGGAAAGATGAGAAAGCAAAAGGAGGAAAAAAATAAGTGGTAAACGTAATGGCATAAAAAAGAAAAAAGAAAAAAAGAAAAAGAGGGAAAAAGGGTGGGGGAGGAGGAAGAGGAGATTAAGAAGGTACTTGTAGCATCATAAGAGGAAAAATAATTCTAAAGTGGAGGGACAAGTAGGATTTTTATATAAGAGGTAGCAGCAGTAGCAGAGTAATTGTAATGTAGTAGTAGTAGTAGTAATAGTAGTAGTAGTAGTAGTAGTAGTAGTAGTAATAGTATAAGCAGAATCAGCATCGGAAGTAGTCGCAAAAAACATTAAAGAAAAAAATACATAAAAGGTAGAAATTAATAGAAGACGAAAAAGAAGAACAAGAACAAGAAGAAGAAGAACAAGAAGAAATGAAAAAAAGATACCGCACCGGAATAAAAAAAAAAAGAATGAAGAAAAACAATGACCCATTTTTCATATTTACATTTCAGACAACATTAGTTCCAAGAAGCTTTTGTCTCGCTCTTTCCTTGTCTCTCTCCCTCCTTTCCCTTTGATGTGTAGGGTCACGGCTTTCGTATATTCACTTTTCCTTGTATGACGGTTTTCTCTCCTGCTTTCGTTGCTCTCCTGTTATTGTATTGCCTTGCCTTCTATTTCTGTTCCCTTTTTTCTTTTACTTTTTTTCCAACATATATATTCTAGCATTCTTTTTCTCTTGTTTGAATTCATGTGTGTGTGTGTGTGTGTGTGTGTGTGTGTGTGTGTGTGTGTGTGTGTGTGTGTGTGTGTGTGTGTGTGTGTGTGTGTGTGTGTGTTCATGCGCACGCTTCACATACACATACGTTTGATGTTTTCATATGCATCGTGGAAACATTTTTTTTTATATATGACTGTATTATATTTTTTTCTGTTAATATTCTCTCTCTCTCTCTCTCTCTCTCTCTCTCTCTCTCTCTCTCTCTCTCTCTCTCTCTCTCTCTCTCTCTCTCTCTCTCTCTCTCTCTCTCTCTCTCTCTCTCTCTCTCTCTCTCTCTCTCTCTCTCTCTCTCTCTCTCTCTCTCTCTCTCTCTCTCTCTCTCTCTCTCTCTCTCTCTCTCTCTCTCTCTCTCTTCATACCGTCTTCTTTTGGCCTTAATTATGCATCCTGTCTCGTGCTTTTTACCCCCTTGTGTCTCTCCCTCTTATCTCACGGCCTATTGTTGCCTCCGTCAGTGCCTATTGATCCTCCTCCTCCTCCTCCTCGTCCTCCTCCTGCTTCTTCTCCTCTTCTTTCTGCTCCTCCTACTCTTACTCCCTCCTACGCCAACGCCATCTTCAACTTGTACTCTTCTTTTTCCTCTTCTTCTCGTGTTCCTGTACTCTTAATTTTTCATAATCTGCTACTTCGTGTTTATTTCCTTTTTTTTTTTTTTCTTGTTTTCAGTAAAGTCATTATTTACATTGTCATCGTATTTTCTTTTCCGTTGTCCTCTGTGTTCGTTTTTCTTTTCATAAGTCTTATATTACTTCTTATATATTTAGTGTTCGGCATCTTATTGGACATATATATATTTTTTCTAATTCATATCTAGATTTATTTTTCTCTCCTTGCACTTCCTATTCAGTTTTGTTCCTTCATTTGTTGTCCTCTTCAAAATTAGTATCACTTATCATCATCATCATTATTATCCTCCTTACTTTTTTTTCTGTTATTAATTTTTCACCTTATTTCTCATGCTTCTTCTTCTTCTTCTCCTCCTCTTTCTCCTCCTCCTCCTCCTCCTCCTCCTCTCCTGTCACCGTCGTCTTCATTTCTCTCAACATCGGTACTTGAATGAATTATACGTCCCTTTTTTTCATCCTCCTCTTTCCCCTCCTCCTTGTCATGTTTATTATCCGTATTTCTTTTATTCTTTATTATCTCAATTTTGATCTCTTCTTTTTTCTCTTTATCTCCATCCTTCTTCCTTTCGCCTTCCTCCTCTTCCTCCTCCTCCTCTTACCATAGTCAGATAAATGTTCCTTGCCTTGCTTTTAAATATTTTCTTCACGCTCAACTTATTTTTTTGTATCCCTCCGAAAAAAACAACATCGTGATTGGGTCCAGAATCAATCATGTGTGTGTATGTTTGTTTGTGTGTGTGTGTGTGTGTGTGTGTGTGTGTGAGAGAGAGAGAGAGAGAGAGAGAGAGAGAGAGAGAGAGAGAGAGAGAGAGAGAGAGAGAGAGAGAGAGAGAGAGAGAAATTAGCCGAACACTGTTAACGTTTTGAAGTCGTAAAATTTAACGAGACAATTGTGAGAAAAAGAAAAAATAACTTTGAGTAATTTGTGACGATAAATTCTGAAACCCCCTTTCTATCTATCTATCTATCCATCCATCTATCTGTCTGTTTGTCTATCTAAATCTTTCTATCTATCTTTTACTCTATCTATTTATCAGTATGTGTATGTGTGGGTACGTGTGTGTGCGTGTGTGTGTGTGTGTTTTGTGTGTGCGTGCGTGAGCGTGTGCACTTTGGTATTAAATTATATTCAGCTCATCCTGTTTACGAGGGAAGGCGTCGGCGCCGCTGCTGATTAAATTCTGACAAAGAACTTGTGAAATATGTCTACCCTGCTTGTGGAGGTGGTGGTGGTGGTGGTGGTGGTCGGAGAGATGATGGTGGGGGCAGTGGGGAGGTGACGATGGTGGTGGTGGTGGTGGTGGTGGTGGTGGTGATTTGCGATGGCGGTTGGGATGATGTGGATGTGGTGACGATGGCGGTGGTGGTTAAGATGATGGTGTAGCCGGTGGTGGTGCTGTTGGTGGTTGGAATTGTGGTGAGTGTGGTGATGATGGTAATATAGGTTATGGTTGTCGCAGTTACTAGTATGATATTGGTGGCGGCGGTAATAATGAAAGTGGTCATGGTAGAAATTTTGGTGATTGTTTTTTTTTGGTGGTTATGGTGGTGACTGTGAAGGTGCAAAGGTGGTCATAATGGCCTTAGTGGTGATAAAGGTGATGGTGATGACAGTGATCCGGAATCTTTTTCAAAACGACGCACAATTCTAAACCTTCTCCAAAACGTTTTAGTGCAACAATGATAAAACAAAGCCCGAAGCAATAAGAGAGATTAAAGATATAAATTATGCAAATGGCAGTAGCGGAAAGCGATAAATCTTTCTAAATATACGTACGTGGAAGTAAGGCAAGGAAATTGAACGAAAACTAATAAGATCGCGGAGATGGAAGTAAGGAGCTGACGGGGAGCCTGGCAAGAATACATTTTAAGTTAAGAGACGAAAAGAATGTCTGATTGATGTGATTTTTCTGCTGTGATTTTACTAACTTGGGCTGAGAAGGCATGTTTGTCATTTTTTTTCTTTATTTATCTTCTCTCTCTCTCTCTCTCTCTCTCTCTCTCTCTCTCTCTCTCTCTCTCTCTCTCTCTCTCTCTCTCTCTCTCTCTCTCTCTCTCTCTCTCTCTCTCTCTCTCTCTCTCTCTCTCTCTCTCTCTCTCTCTCTCTCTCTCTCTCTCTCTCTCTCTCTCTCTCTCTCTCTCTCTCTCTAAGCAAGTACACTTTTATATGTCCTTCTAATTAAAAGTTACGTAAGGGAGTTTTTTTTTTCAGTTACATAACTACAGTGTATATTTTTAACGTTAACCTTCTTTGTTCTATTAATTATACTTTTTATACGTTTTCATAATACATCTTCTTTTTGTTCTCCATTACACTCATACATTTTCTTTCACCATTATTTCTACATTAAAAGTTAATATTTTTGCTCAGTCATTTATTTTATTTACACACACACACACACACACACACACACACACACACACATATACAGTATACCGCTGCGATAACTCAGTGGTAAAGCAGTTCATTGGTAAACCTCTGCGCTGCCAGAGTGGAGTCTAAAGCTCTTCGTCTCACCAGCTCTCCTCCTCTTACTGATAGTCTTCTACCTCATAAATTCAGCCGCCATGTTGCCTCTCTTTCTATCTTCTATCGATATTTTCATGCTGGCTGCTCTACTGAACTTGCTAACTGCATGCCTCCCCTCCTCCCGCGGCCCCGCTGCACTAGACTGTCCACTCTAGCCCATCCTTATATTGTCCAAATCCCTTATGCAAGAGTTAACCAGCATCTTTACTCTTTCATCCCTTACGCTGGTAAACTCTGGAATTGCCTTCCTTCGTCTGTATTTCCTCCTGCCTATGACTTGTCCTCTTTCAAGAAGAGGGTATCGAGACACCTCTCCACCCGAAATTGACCTCTCTTTTGGCTACTCTTATCTATTTTCTGTTGTGTGGGTATATATAATATATATATATATATATATATATATATATATATATATATATATATATATATATATATATATATATATATATATATATATATATATATATATATATATATATATATATATATATATATATATATATATATATATATATATATATATATATAGAGCCTGCTCTTTTGTAGGGAAAAAATACATTAAAGGATTTCTTTAATTCATTTTTTACTCATTATTTTCCTACGCCTCTTACCAGCTACTCATATTGCTTAACCTATGACTTTACCATTCACCTGGTTGTTAACCACAACCACCAATACCGCCACTATGGTCATTCTTTACCGTGCAGACAAAACTGATTGCTACTTGAATACTTACAACTCCACGTCTTTACTCTCCTATTCTTAATCCGTGTTTCCACTCAAACGCCACACTTTTTTTCCATACATTTAGCCCACCCTCACTACGCTTCAGACAGCCTTATAGATCAACAGTTTCTTCTCACTCCTTTTCTTAACGCTTGAATCCTTCAGTCACACTAGTCTGTCCTCCGTCATCAGCCTTTTACAAACGTCCAGGTCACACCTTCACCGTTCTCTATACAGCCATACATCTTCCTCACTTCTTTTATACCTCTCACGCATCCACACTCCCACTGCAACTATTCCAGCACCACTACCACCAGCACCACTAACGCCACCATCATCACCACCACCATCACCACAATCATGACGACCACTACCGCCGCCACTACACCACTCAACAACTGGCCATCCTCTCCACTCACACAAGCGCGGACGGAGCCTTTTCCCTTCCCCTCGTTCTGATTTTTTCCTCTCTCGTTTGTTGTTGTTTTTTCTTTTTTCTCAAACGCCCCTGTGACTCATATCTTTTGCGTGACACTAGAACGCAAACAAGATTTCCATATTTGTATCTTTTCTGCATCTTTACACTCCCTCTCCCTCGCTCTCTCACACATTTTTTCTGACACACACACACACACACACACACACACACACACACACACACACACACACACACCTGACATCCACACTCCCCTCCTGCACTTACCACACATTACCAACACCAACACCACTAACACCACCACATTCATCCCTCCCAAGCCTTCTTTTCATCTCCTCATTCATCCATCCATCACCCAGGTCTTCCCGCTGGTGGCTGCTCTTCCCTCCGCCAACCCATCCCTTTCCGTCCCCTTCCCGCCCCCTTCCCGTCCCTCTCCTGCCTGCTTGGGGCGTATTGATGTTGGTTTAATGTGATTTTAATGTCTTGCTCTTTTAGATGCACCTGCTCTTGATCTGTCTTTATATCTCCCCTTTCGTGTTTCCTGCTCTCAGTCTCTCTCAGTCTCGCTCTTTCACTCTCTCCCTATGTCGATTTTTTTTTTTTTTTGTGTGTGTGTGTGTGTCTTCCTTCTTCCTTCATCTTGTGTTTCTTACCCTCTCAGGTCGTTTTCTTCCATCTCTCTCTCTCTCTCTCTCTCTCTCTCTCTCTCTCTCTCTCTCTCTCTCTCTCTCTCTCTCTCTCTCTCTCTCTCTCTCTCTCTCTCTCTCTCTCTCTCTCTCTCTCTCTCTCTCTCCCACACACACACACACACACACACACACACACACACACACACACACACACAGATAGATACAATTAGATTCCAGTAACGTAATTTTCACTTTGCCTTTTCGATATTTACATATATAGCATGCCATACGGAGAGAGAGTAAAAATTCGGCCAAGACTCTCTCCATCCTGATATATGATCCTCCCTTCTACCATTCTTTCTTTCCTCTTCACTATACATCATTAGTCTTTTTTTTTGTTTTTTTTCAGCCGTTTGTCTTATGTCGTCCACCCTTTTTCTCTCTCTCTCTCTCTCTCTCTCTCTCTCTCTCTCTCTCTCTCTCTCTCTCTCTCTCTCTCTCTCTCTCTCTCTCTCTCTCTCTCTCTCTCTCTCTCTCTCTCTCTCTCTCTTTAATCCAGTCTGTCCCGTGATTAACGTTGTTGTAAAATAGTTCTCAGCGTGTTTTAGATTGCTTCTGGCGTCCTATCTCTCTCTCTCTCTCTCTCTCTCTCTCTCTCTCTCTCTCTCTCTCTCTCTCTCTCTCTCTCTCTCTCTCTCTCTCTCTCTCTCTCTTTCTATCTATCTTTATCTATCTATCTCTCTATCTCTGTCTATCTATCTATCTATCTATCTATATATATATATATATATCAAATCTTTTATTTTTTCTTCCTTGTACTATTTTCTATATCTATCCAACATTAAGCCTTCGACACATTGTTAGGGGGCGCCTTCAAAGCATCACAACTATTCCAAGGATGTCAGCCCTATCAAAACGTCAAAAAGCCTATCTTTTCAAAGCATCCAAAAAGCTGGATTTTATCAAGTTATAAAAAAGCTGAAACTACCTGGATGTTATCAAATCATCAAAAACACTAGATGGCTTCAAAGCATCAAAAATAGATAAAACCCAATCAATGCTTTCAAAACCTCATATATTTGCAAAATGTCAAAAACATCTTTAGATCTTAGCAAAACATCAAAACACATTATGTACAGCTACAGCAGATGAACCACGAGGCGGCACAATAAGAGCACAAGATACATATCAATATCAGTCTTTATTTCAAGTGACTTACTTGAACAATAAATAACCTAAGATGGTTGCAATTAATCGGCAGCGTTCAAAACTAGAAATGAAGCTGCAGCTCTTCATATCTTACTGATTGAATATTTCGAATCACTTCTGCACCTGGCCCCTGCAGATAGGACATGGATACCTTATGGCTTCCATGATGCTATTGCAGCCTACACAGACCTGTGCATGATTGCAAGGCCTGAAGGAGATCGTTCTCTATAGGTGTGCCAGACACACAGCACAGGGACAATGATTCTGTTGCTGATAAGGTTAATTTTCTTAGTCAACAGCAACTTCATCAGCATCATCTGAATCGTATCCATCCCGAGTGTGGGCCGCCTCAAGAAACAAAAGGTGCGTGTCCATCGTGTGGGCCACAGCTGAGATAAACTGCATGCGATTATACCGCCCGTTTCCATGGTGGTTGTTACTTCAGATAATGGAGTAGTTGGCCGGCATCTTATTGATAGATGGCACTTTACGTTGCTATTAATTCCTCGGGCTGAAGTGCTGCTGGTGCTACAAGATACAGACTCCGTTCTGATCTGTCAAGGGTATGACAAAGGCTTTAATCGATATTGCCTCGTGACCCCGAACAGAGTATCACTAGTTAGTTCGAGAATTTGCTTCCCAAGGCAGTCTCGAGCTTACTGCGTCACACCGTTTCACTCATTGATGTAGTAGCATTTGTATTAACGGTAGTTGTGATGGTGTACCATTGTCAAAGTCGTAATACCCCATAGCATCATCATGTACTAAACTTTTGATGCTTTGATGACGTTTGATAATTTGATGCTTTGATAACATCTGGATTTATTGATGTATTTATGACTTCTCACTTTTGATGCATTGAAATGACATGAAACCGTTGACACACTGATGGGATAAGGGTAAAAGGCTGTTTTTGACAAAATGAAAATGTCTGGAAAATTTGATGGATTGATAGTTTTTTGCTGATTTGATGAAATGATAGGACCAGATTTTGACACTGATTTTTTTTTTACATCTCAGCCTATAGCGCCTGTAGGCTTTCTTCAGGGGCCTAGCTGGTGGTCGGCCCAAACCGTCATGGCGCAGGCAATCTTTTATAGTGGCGCCAGCTATGCTTGGCTCATGCTGCCCCCCGGAACTCATTCTTGATTCGCTGGACGGTTTCTTCCTGAGTCCAGGTTGATGGGCATGTGGGTAGTCTTAGGCCACTCGGCAGTGACTGAAAAATCCCAGGTGGTAGCGTGGGGATTCGAATTGACGTTGCCCATGACGTGATGAATGCTGGCCCAGCACGCTAACCATTCAGCCACCGCCACCCCCATTGTTAGTAAAACTTTTACCTTTGTCCTTTACTTTGTTCTAATTTTATGTACTTTTATTTTTGGCTCCTCAGTGATTAAAATAGTAAGCAGCTTCGAGAGTAGACTTTTTCATTTAATATTTCCGCCTTGTAAATGCCCTCCGTGCGTCACCTGAGCGTGTGTTAATATCCAATACCACAGAATAACATTTTTTTTCCCGTCTGACTATTACTTTTAGATCTTCCTGTGCCTATGACTTCTAAGCGTTTTGCGTCATTTTATCTTCAACTCTATTTGAGAATACCATCATCGTTCATAGATATTTTCCTTTCATATGCCTTAAATGTTCCTTTCATATATATTTTTTTTTATGAAAGAGGAGGCAAAACGCGGTCAGAATCTCCCATGAAAATGTATCTAAGTTCTTATGTCACCATCACCTTGTGTTAGACGTTTGGACAGTGTAGTATTTAACACTCGTCTTTATACCAATGAACGATACAGTCAGGCTTAGAAAGATTATTAAAGATTATATATTATTGAGAGAGAGAGAGAATTATATAAAAGCCACGTGGAACCCCATTGTTTAGGAGTTTAGGGAGTGGAGCAGTAGCCGTATGTTACAACAATAATAGACAGGCCTGAAAGCAAACTAGACATGGGCTGACAGAGAAAGGGATTGAGTCCGTAGCGGGGCAGCTTGAAATAACAAAGATTTGTGCCAGACTGTTTTGCTGTTGCCTGTTGATGATCGTTTTAAAACTTTTCAGCTAAAATTTATCCTACAATCTTCATATATATGTAATGCTCTTTTTGTTACTTCTCCGTTATGTACCAGGTTTTCATTTATTTTCCTAACATCAGGACACCAATTTTTCATTTCTCTGATACCTATATAAATATCATATCTTTATTTGTTACAAAACCAACATTTCGTTCCTTTTCACAAATCAGTAAACAGCATTACTTTACTTTAGAAACAAATGCATTTCCTCTCCTTCGGAAAACTGTTATAACCGCCCCATCCCTTCCATGAAACATTTCCTCTTCCCTCTAAAAGCAGCTCAGACATCCACGTTGCCTCCTCTTCCTAAAACCGTGTTGTGATTAACGTAGGAAAGAATCTCTCCTACACTAACCTCGGGCGCCTCGGGGCAAAGAAAACGGAGATTGCCTGAGTAACGAGGTGAGGTCGAGACGGAACGTCTCGATCGGCGAGCTGTGGACCATCCCGAAGGGGGAATGTACCGCTTACACCCGATTGCAGAGCGAGATAGATAGATAGATGGGTAAATAGACAGATAGATCAAGAGATATATTGATAAATGGATAGTTAGATAGACTGATGAATAGAGAGATAGATTGATAGATAAATGGAGTTAGGTAGATATATAGTCGGATAGATAGATAGTAAATATAGGAAAGGGGAACAAGATGAAAGAAAAAAATACAGAAAAATATATATGAAGAAAATGTTAAATAAAAGATTGAAGAAAAAATGAACTTACAAAAGATAAAAAAGGATAAGGAGAAAGAATAAAAGTAAACGGAAAAGCGGTAAATTAATAAAGAGCAGACTTCCAAGCAGAATAAAAAGGAATGAAAGTTTGCGTTGGAAATAAACCTCGGGAAATGTTGGTTCAGTATTATAAAACTCGATAGATGAATTATTTAAAGAATATCAAGAGCAGCTCTTAGCGCTCATGGTTTACATTATGATAAGTATACAATGGAAAAAGAAGAGTTAACCTTACATTCAAAAGGCATATCGTCCCTTAATTAAATTTCACTGTAAAATTGAATCCAAAATGGAATAATAATTTTTCCTTCCGCGCAACTTTTTCATAATTGTTTTAAAATCGAGGTTTCCACGTTACGAACAAGAGAAAAGTGATGTTTATTAACCCTAGTTCTCCTCCGGGCCTCATAAGAAAGACAAGAGGATGAAGTTGATAAGAGATATTAATACACACACACACACACACACACACACACACACACACACACACACACACACACACACACACACACACTCTCTCTCTCTCTCTCTCTCTCTCTCTCTCTCTCTCTCTCTCTCTCTCTCTCTCTCTCTCTCTCTCTCTCTCTCTCTCTCTCTCTCTCTCTCTCTCTCTCTGGCTCGCTCTCGCTCTCTTCGCTTTTGCACACACGAAAGCAAGAGAGAACAAAAATACAAACACAATATAATCATGTCCAGATTATCTCTTTTCACCTAAATAATCCCGTGAGTGCATTAAATAAAAGAGATTCATTAATGTGCGTATATACTCGGTAATTAGGCCTGACCCGCTAGTTAGTTAAGGCTTCCCGGCAGAATATAAAACCTCACATTGGCCTAATGGGATTATCTCATCTCACTTAACGCTAAATTGCTGCCGTCCGCCCTTAATCTCTAGTTGCAGCATCCTTCTCTCCTCCTTTTCTCTCTCTCTCTCTCTCTCTCTCTCTCTCTCTCTCTCTCTCTCTCTCTCTCTCTCTCTCTCTCTCTCTCTCTCTCTCTCTCTCTCTCTCTCTCTCTGTTTGTCTATCTTATCTATCTATCTTTCACGTAATGCTATAGTTGTGTTTTTTTTAACATCTCTGGTTTCCGCCGAAGATTGAAAAAAGTAAATATATATACATATTCCGTTATCTTTACACATAATTCATATGGTTTGAATTCAATTAAACGTCGTTATGTTCTTTATCTTTCACTGAGCGTAATTTCTGATGACTGCAAAAGTGTGTTCTAATTGCTTTATTTATCTATGTACCACCCGTTCAGTAAGTCAGGTCAGTAAATCAGAAAATTAAAGCAGTCAGTCCCTTGCTCCATACTTCGAAGACAAGACAGGTAGAGACGCTAGAGCTACAGTCTCCCTTTTCCTCTTCCTTGGTGTCTCTCGTTCTAAGGAAGAGTAATGCATGTAAAGGAAAAATAAATTCCTCTCCTCCTCCTCTTACTCTAATTCCTTACATCCATCTTTCTCTTCCCTCTGTCCCTCCTTCTTTCGATATCCGTTCTCCTCTTTCCCTTTCTGCTCTTCGGCATCCTCTTCGTTCTCTTCCATCTCCCTTTCGTTTTCCTCCTCGTTTTTCATTTCTTCTTCGTATTCCGTTTTCTGTTCCTCTTCCTCGTGTTCATCCACTTCATCTTCGTCCTTTTCTGTCTTCTCCCTCTCTTCCACCTCTTCTTTCTCTTAATTCCCCTCCTCTTCCCTTTCCTCGCTCTCCTTAAATTATTCCTCCCGTTTTCTATTCCTCCTCCCCGTTTTATCCACTTCGTCTTCGTTGCACTCCTCTTCTTCCTCCTCTTCTTTCCCTTCACTCCTCTTTTTCTTTTCCTTCTTGTTCTCCCTGAATTCTTCCTCCTCCTCTTTCTCTTCCACTTCATCTTTCTCTTTCCTGTCTTCTTCCTCCTCGTTTTCTTTCGTTTCTTCTTCCTCTTCTTTCTCCTCATTTCTCACTCTCTCCTCCTTTCCCTCGTTCTCCTCGCTTTTCTTTGATCCTTCGTCTTCCGTTTTCTATTCCCTTCCCCGTTTTCATCCACTTCATCTTCGTCCGCCTCCTCTTCTTCTTCTTGATTCTCTTCCCTCTCTTCTTCCTCCTCAATTTTTTTCTCTCCATTCTTCTCGTTCACTTCCTTTTCCTTCTCGTTCTCGTTTTCCTCTTCCTCATTCGTATTCTCTTCCTCCTCCCGTTTACACCCGTTTCATCTTCGTCCTCCTCCTCCTCCTCCTCTTCCTCCTGCCCGCTGTGAACGTGATTAATGTCTGTCCCTTTGGCGGTCGACACGCAAATCTGCTTCGGGTCGTTCGTGGCTGCCTGGCGATGCCCGTTTTTCCCTCCACCTGTGACACTAACACGCTGGCTGATACCGTTTTCTCTCTCTCTCTCTCTCTCTCTCTCTCTCTCTCTCTCTCTCTCTCTCTCTCTCTCTCTCTCTCTCTCTCTCTCTCTCTCTCTCTCTCTCTCTCTCTCTCTCTCTCTCTCTCTCTCTCTCTCTCTCTCTCTCTCTCTCTCTCTCTCTCTCTCTCTCTCTCTCTCTCTTTAACACACACACACACACACACACACACACACACACACAAATAGACAAACATGCTACTCATTCGAGGACTCATAATCGCTTCCGGGAATATATTGTACAAACACTTTTATGCTCTTCTTTGTAATTCTGCGCTAATATACTGGTGGTGATGGTAGTAACAACAACAACAATAATAATAATAATAATAATAATAATAATAATAATAATAATAATAATAATAATAATAAAAATGATGATAGTTGTGCACAGAGTTTGACTTCATCTCATTTCCATAATTATACTCACTTTCAAAATATGCGATAATATATACCGCACACATTTTAACTAACATTGGTGATATCTGTAACCAGGTACGCGTATACTGTTAAAGCAATACTGCAGCTTAATCTACATGCTTTGATAACAATACATTCCAACTGTTCTGCCTGCAGTCATACACCAAATACCATATCATACAAAATAAAATTTCCACATTACTTATAAACTTCAAACATATCGATTTTTCTTCCCTCTACTTCATTAATAATCGCTCTTCTTTTTCTCCCGTGCAGAGTTCACGTATTGTTTCATTATGCTTGTTCTAACTTCCACAAAGCACGGGAATAATTGAGGTCATATTTTATGCAGTTTTACCGGGAACGTTTGGAATGGCGTGTTCATGTAGTTTGCTTCGTAATTCTTGTGTGTATGTGTGTTATGTTGTGTGTGTGTGTGTGTGTGTGTGTGTGTGTGTGTTTAAAATAATGTTTCAATATGTTCATAAATAGGATTTTTCTTCATAGAAAAGAGATAAGAAAAAAAACATTTATATGGATGTATTAGGTGTTTTAAACTCTTACGATGAATATGCACTAAAGAGCAAATCGCAAAAATATATTTCGAATAAAAAAAAATATTTGCCATTTTATAAACGTAATGACAACAGAGTTTTATCGAAAATTTAAAAGTAATTTTTTTTAGTACAGTCTTTGATTCATCATGCAGACTCAAATTAAGGAAGAAAATAAAAAAAATTAAAAATGGAAGGAAAAGATAGTTATATATTGAAATGGTTCGAAAGACAAAAAGAAAGTTCATCCTCGGAGCAAAATACTGGAAAAAAAAAAAAGGGGATACAAGCAAGAAGCCCCTGAAGCAAAGCGAACCCGGCATGTCAAATCAAACATACGAGAACCGAACCTCATCAGTGTCACGACGAACAGAAATTTGCTTTAGAGACACGCACCACCGCCTCCCATGACTCTCTCTCTCTCTCTCTCTCTCTCTCTCTCTCTCTCTCTCTCTCTCTCTCTCTTTCTGTGGCTCTGTGGCTCTGTGGCTGTGGTTGCCTCGCTTGCCTTGCTCACGCCTCCCTCCCACACACTCGGCTCTTTCCACGCCTTTCCTCGACTAAATCCAACGAGTCTCTTCCTCAAATCCAGTGCGGAAAGTTAACGCCAGCTTCCAATCCTTTGACACTATATCTGAGCATCGCGGGGAAGGAAAAGAAAGTGTGAAAAACATATATATGGAATGAAGTAAGAATTGACATAGAGGATGCACACAAAAAAAATGTCAAATGAGCGTTTTTTTATTTGTTCGTCGGAGTACAAAACCGCTTTATTGTTTTAGTATCATTATGAATTGAGAGTATAATAACCACATTCTTTCTATTATATTTTTACAACTTACTGTTATTTTACTTCGATAAATGTGGTCTTTCCATTATTGTATATTTTTTTAACTTTTCCTTCTTTTATTTAGCTTTTATTCTATTTATTATGTACCGATATACACCCACTCCTTTCTCTTACTTCTCGCAGTAAGGGGAAAAAATAACTAGAAATACTCGTCTAATTTTTATAATGCTCTTAAGACATGAAGGTATTTCTGTTTTGGTGTAGGCGTAATTATTTCTCTTTTGCATAATGCTATTCTGGTCTTATTTTTTATTATGTTTAGTTCTATTTCTGTTTCCACTTTGTTTTCATTTCTGTTTTGCAAGTTGCTTCTGTTGTTTTGTTTTGTATTTCTGTCTTGCTTCTGTTTTGCTTCTCTTTTCAGTTTTAGTTTTTCATGCTCTGAGGTAGTCGTTTATTTCTTTTTTGATGGAGGCGTATTACTTCTGTTTGGATGTGAGGGCAATTTCCTGCATTTTCAATATCAGTTACTCGCTAGAAAAGAGAGGTTAGCAAGAGACATAAAAATTCTTAGTTACCAAACAAAAGCGCAGTTTAAGAAAGATAAAAATCAGTTAATTAAGAACATTACAAGAACAACAAAGGAAAGGAAACTCGAGAATAGTAATCAGAGAGAGAGAGAGAGAGAGAATTACAAACACAGACAGGCATAGACACAGATAAATGGATAAAATAAATTAAGTAGACAGAACTAAACAAAATGAGAGAGATAAGCGAAAAAAAGCAAACAAAGATAAACACAAAAATAAACTCAGAGACAGAAAACAAAAAACAAACAAACAAAGGGACTGAAATCAAAACAGAGCAACTTATACTCACACAAAAAACGGCAAAGACATAGAAAACAAATACTACACCGACAATCCGAAACAACAACAACAGCAACAACAACAACAACAACAACAACAACAACAACAACAACAACAACAACAACAACAAAGATGACACAAGAAGCGCAGCAAAGATTGAATGAAGCAAGTGCAGAGAGGCATTATGAAGTGATGTGAAGCGGAGTGAAGTGGAGTTCGCCTCACAGCACTCACGTTGTCGCCCGAATATATAAAATGCTGTGATAGGCATCGGATAAAAACTCCCTCAATAGACAGACGCATGTCACGCACACGCCGAGACACGTTGGAACATGTTGATAGGCTCTCCTCCGCCAGCTTGACTACGAAGGAGTGGAAGGAAGAGTAAGAGGCGTGGAAGGAGGAATGAAGAGAGAGGGAAAGGAAAGGAGATTGAGGAGAGAGAGAGAGAGAGAAATCGACCATGCCAGACAAACAAACACGGAGAGAAAACAAATAGCAAACACGACGGCAAACCAAACACACACACACACACACACACACACACACACACGAGCAATGCCAACACAATACTCGCTCATATTGTTCGTATCAGAAATCGAATCGCTTCATAATGCGGAATATGTTGAGTGAAGGATCGGCTTGTGTAGAAGGAAGAGGAGGAGGAGGAGAAGGAAGAAGGAGGAGGAGGAGAATGAGAAGGACGAGGAAGAACGGTATATAAAAGGAAAATAAGGTCACCAGACGTGGGAAACAGCAGGAGGAGGAGGAGGAGGAGGAGGAGGAGGAGAAGGAGGAGTGTGGGAAGACGCACCTGCCGCGGATGGGAAGGTGTGAGCGAGATGATAGTGGAGGTGTGAGAAACGCGATGCTTATACTTATTGATCAGCTTTATTCTCTCTCTCTCTCTCTCTCTCTCTCTCTCTCTCTCTCTCTCTCTCTCTCTCTCTCTCTCTCTCTCTCTCTCTCTCTCTCTCTCTCTCTCTCTCTCTCTCTCTCTCTCTCTCTCTCTCTCTGCGATGCTGCTTCTCGTTCATGCTGTTTTTCTTTAGTTTGTTGCTTTATTCTCTCTTCTTTCTTTATTATTTTTATTTATTTCTCGATTCAGTTATATTTTACCTGAATGGAGAAATACGCAAATTCACACATACATAAATACATGAATACATACATACATACGCACGGATTATTGACGTGTTGTTGTGTTTCGAGAAGAGAGAGAGAGCATGATTTGTTTTTGTTTCGCCGTGTTTCTTTGATTCTCTTCCTTACTTTGTGCGTATTGATTTTCTCTTCTCTTTCTTTTCTCTCCATCTTCTCTTCTCATTTATTTTATCATTCCGTCCTTACGCCGTCTCATTTTCCTCTTCATCCACATCCTTTTTGCTTTTCTGTTCTTCTTGTGATAAGTTCTCTTTCCTTTACCTTTTCACCTCCCTCTTCTCCTTCTCCTCTTCCTCTTCCTCCCACTCCTCCTCCTCCTCCTCCTCCTCCCCGCCACTGGAATAATCCTCCCTCAGAAGTAGTAAATGCGAATACATCAACTCCTTCAAATATAGAATCGACCGTTATTTCGCTGCGTCGGGAGTAAACTGAATATGGAGGTGCTTTCATCCGGTCCTCAATATCGAGGTGCTTTCATCTGCTCCTCAAGCCCCAAGTGTCTGTCGAGCAGATTAAATAACCAAAGTGGGCGACCTCGTAATGAGCCAATAGGCTTTCTGTTGCTTACATTTCCATTTTTTCATGTTTCCATGTTTCCTTATCCACCCCCACCACCTCCTCCTCCTCCACCTCCAATGCTTTTTTATGTTTAATCATTTACTGCATTTCCGCCACTGAAGTTTACTTTTTAGTTTTAATTTGTTTATAGTTCGTAGTTTTTCATAGTGGTAGTAGTAGTAAGCAAACGTAGTAGTGATAGTAAAGACTATCTTCATGTCAACAGTTGAAATAGTCGCGGCTGTGCTGGCAGGTTATATTAGTTATTATATTATGTAATATTTTTTTTGTATTTACATTCCAACGATGTTTTCATCTGAAGTATTATCACACAAAAGTTTTCTTCACGGAGCAATATGAGGCACAACTCAGGACAGTTCTCTCTCTCTCTCTCTCTCTCTCTCTCTCTCTCTCTCTCTCTCTCTCTCTCTCTCTCTCTCTCTCTCTCTCTCTCTCTCTCTCTCTCTCTCTCTCTCTCTCTCCAGTCCTCAATGGAGTTTCTGATCTACACTTTGTTTATTTTATGCAAACAGTTTCTTTCATCGAGGCTGGAAGCAAATGTTTCTCTCTCTCTCTCTCTCTCTCTCTCTCTCTCTCTCTCTCTCTCTCTCTCTCTCTCTCTCTCTCTCTCTCTCTCTCTCTCTCTCTCTCTCTCTCTCTCTCTCTCTCTCTCTCTCTCTCTCTCTCTCTCTCTCATCCAAAAACGTATATGCATTTAATATCAATATCCAGGTTTTATGCGTGCACCCCCCAAGACCCACCCCCCTATCCCTTCTCCTTGTTCCATCTCTGTAGGTTTTCTCTTGTAATTCAATTTTCTTCCAACACTTCAACAAAGTTCTCTTTCGGTTCGTGAAATTTCGACACAGACTGAAAGTATTCCTGTTTTCCCTTGTGTGTGTGTGTGTGTGTGTGTGTGTGTGTGTGTGTGTGTGTGTGTGTGTGTGTGTGTGTGTGTGTGTGTGTGTGTGTGTGTGTGTGTGTGTGTGTGTTACCTTTATCCAACATTTTTTTAATTAACAGGTGAGCAGGCGGAGTGTATAGAGGAATTAACTTTTTTTTTCGTGTTCATTTCATTTGCGTGTTACTATGTGTTTGTGTTTGTATATGTGTGTGTGTGTGTGTGTGTGTGTGTGTGTGTGTGTGTGTGTGTGTGTGCTGTAAGAGGCTTCCTGTACGTTTCCATAGAGTATGAGGGTAAATATAGAGTATTTTTGTAGCTCGATGCAATATTGGAGTATTTGTATCCGATTGTAGTCCGATATTACCATCCATGTGGGGGTGTGCGTACATCTGTGTGTGTGTGTGTGTGTGTGTGTGTGTGTGTGTGTGTGTGTGTGTTAGTGGGGTATTGTATGAGTTGTTTTTGTTAAAAAAGGGATATGTATATATCGCTCTCTCTCTCTCTCTCTCTCTCTCTCTCTCTCTCTCTCTCTCTCTCTCTCTCTCTCTCTCTCTCTCTCTCTCTCTCTCTCTCTCTCTCTCTCTCTCTCTCTCTCTCTCTCTCTCTCTCTTTGTTTCTCTTTCTTTCATTCTTTCTTTCTTTCTTTCTTTCTTTCTTTCATGTTATGGTATTATTATTATTATTATTATTATTATTATTATTATTATTATTATTATTATTATTACTATAGTACAAACAAAAAGCTAAAAGGATATAATATGATAATGACAAAAATAATATAATTTTCGAAAAAAATATAATCCACAATAATAACAATAATAATGGTAATAAAGGCAATGATTTCGATAATAAAGATGGCGAAATAATAATCCCTGATAAAAAATATCATAATGAACTGTTTGTCATAATAAAAATACGAATAATATTGTTGAAGAGTAGCATCGAGACGGCTGTTGCCTAACTAGCAAAACAAACAACATATCAATTTAATACAATTGTGCCCCCACGTGAATAGTGTACAGAGCGATAGTCAGAAACACTTTGATGTTAACTAATTTTAGGATAGATTCTTCAAGTGGCATGTATGTGTGTGTGTTTGTATGTTTTTTCTTCAAAAACGGAAAATGTGAAAAGTGTAAATCGAGTCTTCGGGAAACCAAATATAAGAAACAAAGTGTATTTGCATTGTTCAAGTTTACCTTCTAATTAGTATTCTGTTTTACCTCCGTCCTTTGTGTCAGGGAGGGTAAGGGGAAGACGGGCTGACAAACGGAGACTGACAGACAGATATATACTGACTGACAGACTGAGACACACTCAGACTGTCAGACAAATAAACAGACTTCTCTTCCTCCTCATCCCCTTCCTCTTCCTTCTTCTTTCCCTCCTCTTGCTTTATTTCTGAACACTTTTTTTAATATTTTCCGAGTCCAATTGTCTTTACTACAGTATCTATTTTTTACTGTCAGCTTGACTACTTCGCTGCTTCTGATCAACAGCAACAACTGCAACAATTATTACAACTACTACTACAACTACAACCACAATTACTACTACAATTACTACTACTATTATGTACTACTACTACTACTACTACTACTACATCTACTACTACTACTTCTACTACTACTACTAACATTAGTATCAGCAAACGAATTGACAGCTCAGCAACCGTTACAAGAACAACAATGACAAGAACAACGAGCTTATGAAATGAAAATTCAGTAGGACAAGAAAACGAAGTCATTAAAACAAATAAACAAATAAACGAGAAAAGCTCAAACTACTAATTAAAATGCGGGGCAGTCAGATGGTCCATTTATTATTTTTTTCCTTGTTACCCAGTTCTCGGTCCGTCATTTAATTCACGGGAAAAGCAAAGGATCTATTTTGATGTTGACCTCATTTTCCATTCACTTTGGTCTGCCTTTCCTCCTCCGTCCCTCCAGCCTCGCTTCCTCTCCTTCCCCGCCACTCACCTCTCTCTCCCTACCCGGAATTTAAGGAGAAATAAATAAGAAAACCTCGGCTACTTTTATCTTTTCTTTTTTGTCTGTTTAGATATCCTTTGAGATTTATTTATTACTTTAGATTCTAAATTGAAAATAACTGACGTAACCAAAATCTTCGTTAATTAAACACTCGCGTCATTTCTTCTTTATTTATATGTTTAATGAAGTTACATTATTTTCTTTTCAGTGGTTTACTACAGTCGAACTGAGGAGAGAAGCTCAGAGCGTATTATCAGCTCATTAGAAAGGATTGTTTTTTTTTTCTTTTTTGTTTAATTTATTGCCAAAGTCTGTTCATGTTTCGTTCTTTCAAGACAAAGATTTTTTTTCTCCTTAATGAATAATCCAAAAACCTTCATATCGTGCCGTTAATCAGTTAATGGAATTTCTTATGAGCCTTCTACATATTCATCAATTTTTCTATAATAGGGAAATCAAGTAATATCGGTTCATTAACAAGTTTCATTAAAGCCTTGTTTGTAGATTCTCAGGTCAGGCGTTGGTAATATCAATGCGGGCCCGTTTAGGTGTCGGCGGCGCAGGTCTCTTAACCATTCCTACACCGGCGCCGCGATTTTTCTCCCCCCCCGGGCACGCAAAGATTACTATTGGTTCATTAGCGGCATTCCGGCGAGGGAGGTTCGTGTCGAGTCGCTCAGTGGCTCGCGAACGGTGGCGCCGGCTGGAAAGATTTGTAAACCACCTCACATACTTCCATTTTTTTTTTGGTGTTTGTTTTTTTTCAGTTTTGGTTTATTGAGGAAATGGAGTGCAAAGTTTGGATTGGCCGTATTGTTGTTGTTTATGGTGTTTTCCTGTATTACTTCTCGTTTTTTTTTTCTTTTTTGTATTTCATGTTTTCTCTTTTCCTTTTTTTCCTCCTCCTCTTCTCTCTTCCTGCTTCATTTCCTTCCTTCATTCGTTTCTTCCTTCCTTCGTTTCTTTCTATCCAAGCACTTTTCCTTCATTTTTAGTATTTTTTCCTCTCATTTTTTTATCCACCTCTTCAAGAACATATATATTTTTCAAGCTTTTCACATTTCTTTTCTTCATTTTTACCCGTTTTCCATTAATGTCATTCCCACCTTTTACTTTTTTTTCTCTACTTTTCTTCAGCCGTCTTCCTACAGTGTCATATTTTTTCCTTCCTCCTCCTTTCTCCTCTAAATCCTGCTATTCATATTTCCTCCTTTCATCCTGCTTCCCTCCCCGCTGAATCATTCTACTTTAAATCTCATTTCCTCTTGCTTTTTCTCCATTCTAAATCCCCCTCCGTTCCTCTTCCTCCTCCTCCTCCTCCTCTTCCACCTCAAGTTTTTTTTTTCTTGTGCTCTCATTTTCTTTACTTGTTTCCTCTGTCGTTTTTTTTTTTATAAGTATTTGCTGCTTCATCTCTATTACCGTCTCCAACCTATTATCTCTCTCTCTCTCTCTCTCTCTCTATCTCTCTCTCTCTCTCTCATAACCACACATTCGGCCGCTAAACATCGCAATTAATATTTATTTAAAAATGGTAATACACTCTGAACCGCATAATACACTCAGCATAAATTTACTCGGCGCAAAAAAAAGAGTGCAAATCACCGCACGATTAGATGAGCGGCGAGGTGGTGCTGAGGCGCCACCTGCGTGCTTAATGGCCCACGAAACTTCACCTGTGGGCTTAAAATGAGCGCTGGATGAAGCTCCGGCCCGCGAGGGTTTAATGAAACAGGTAATAGGGACGCAGATTGTATTGATATATAATGAAGTGTTGCCCATAAACGGAATTCGTGAGTGTAATGAAAAGCACGCTTGCCAAAACTATACAGTTGGAATTCTCGGGTGGGCTGTTATATGGAGCGCGCCAGAGGTTTTTATGTTCTGTTTTGAAGTAATGACTAGAAACGGAAATTGTGATTGTAATGAAAAGGATAATATATAAAACTCCTCGAAAAAGAAATCGTGTCGGCTAATGGAAACGGCCAAGAATATTACATCTGCGTATAATGAAGCGTGGCAATAATGAAAAAAAAAGAAGCAATCGAAGTGAAGGAGAATTCTGTTACAGTTGATTAATTTAAGGTGTGTGTTCCCGTGCGTGAGCAAGCTTGCGAACCTCCGTGTACTCGAATTTCTCCTTAACTACGGATTCTACGACCCTGCAAAACTGATTATTCTAAAGCTCTTGAGCCACGACCCTCGAAAAAATATGTAAAATATATATTAATGATGCGATAATCGTTCAGACATAGAATTATCCGCCAGTGGGAGGAAAGCAAACAGTTGAGGCCTGTCCAGGGTGGGTTAAACTGTTGTTCGCATACATGTTTTTTTACTTGCGTACTTTTAGGCTGATAATCTGTGTAGCAACGAATATATTGTGTTGTACTTTTAATCTGTGTAGCAACGAATATATTGTGTTGTACTTTTAATCTGTGTAGCAAAGAATGTATTGTGTTGTAGTTCTTAATATGTGTAGCAAAGAATATATTGTGTTGTAATTCTTAAAAGGAAGGAGTAGAGACATTGTAGCTAAAGTGACAATCTATCGAGACTAAAGTCTTAATCCCGCGTGAGCTCCCCCTCTTCGTCAGGAAGACCTTGCATTTGTAAGACTTCACGGATGATATTCCCGTATGAGTCATGGCAAGTAAGCACCAGAAAGGAAACCAAAATTAGCGTATAATAAACTCGTGATAATAAAATGCTTTATGGTTCAGCAAAATAAAGGTTTATCTATTATTTAATTAGTTCATATGCTGTCCAGTTTCATGGTTAAAGAATTATCCAGTATGTTCATTCCTTCATTATTTTCGTTAGTAAACTATGGAAACGTTTTCCTTTGTTATGTTCACTCTCCTGCGAGTTGAATGTTCTCAGAAGAGGAGTTTCAGGGCACCTCTTCAACATAAGTTCTTTATCCTTCTGGCATCACCTTGCATCCTGTTGCTGGCTCAGAGATTTGCGGGCTTTTTTTGTCCTTGGCTGCCTCCTTTGCCACTTAAAGAAAAAAAAATAAGTATTTGTCAGTTGAACCTTGACGAAGACGAAACTTGATTACTCCGTTAACAAAGAGCTGGCAACTAATATCGTCAACGCAATGAAATGAAACTGCACGTAGGTGAGGTGAATTTTCGATGAAACTTCATTACAGACTTCATATCAACGTGGAATGAACAATTTCACCAACGTTTACAAACCACGGTCGAAAATTTGCTGTCACTAAATAACGGAAAGCAATGGACCACTGACGTGTGCGCCGCTCAGCAGGGGAAGGTTTGTGCCATGGACGAGGACTCTGGACAAAAAACATCACCATTCAAACAAAAAAATCATAAAATTTCGCCTCCACTAATGATATCTGAAACATTATTTTCCCACAACAATTATTAAACGAAAACTTCACACCTGGATTATAAGCTAGGATCGGAAATTCACTTAACATTAATAAGGAGAAGTTGCAACACTCCAGCACTTGTCTTTAAATAAACAACGTAAAACATGCTTCATTGATAAAAAAAAAAAAACATTTGCTGCTACACAAGTAACAACACGGAAAACCTCCTCATCCAGTACCGTAATAGTAGACTAAACTTTACCCGGAAAGAAACAAAGTATTTTATTCTGTGTAAGGCACAATAACGAATGACATTGATACTACAAAATTTAAGGTATAAAACTGAGAGCAAGGAACTTTTCAAAACAAAGGACAATTTAACTTAAGTTGGGAAAAAAATATAAACTTAAAAAAAAGCGTAACATGGTTAATGGAGACGAACTACTTACGAGAAAACTTACGAGAAAACTTACGAGAAAACTTACAAGAAAAAAATAACATGAAGTCAACTGATTTTTAACGAATGAGTAAGAGAGAGAGAGAGAGAGAGAGAGAGAGAACAAAAACAACTTTGCTCACCACCGAACAATCACCGAACCGGAAAAAAAAGATAACAAAAAACAACAGAACCGGACACAGAAAATGAACACACACACACACACACACACACACACACACACACACACACACACACACACACACACACACACACACACACACACACACAGACGGACAGGGAATTCACTTTAACGTCCCCAAACTTAATAATGAGCCGTCGGTCCTAAAGATCAGAAGACGCTGTTAAATATTTAAGGTAAACCGAGAAACTTGGGACGTTACACCGACGAGTACGAAGAGGAGGAGGAGGAGGAGGAGGAGGAGGAGGAGGAGGAGGAGGAGGAGGAGGAGGAGGAGGAAAGGACCATAAGAAGACTGTGTTGGGGAGATGTGGGAAGCGTCTTGTTATGTGAGTTTAAAAATGTTCCCCGTTGAAGAGCTCATGAAAATGGAGTTCGGGTCTCTCTCTCTCTCTCTCTCTCTCTCTCTCTCTCTCTCTCTCTCTCTCTCTCTCTCTCTCTCTCTCTCTCTCTCTCTCTCTCTCTCGTTCTCTCGCTCACTCACACTTGCAACACCGGTACAACAGATGTGCAAAGTTGGCGGGTTGCTGCTGTGACTGAGCCTCCACCACCACCACCGCCCTCGCCACCACCGTCACCGCCGCCGCCGCCGCCCTTTGTCCCAGCCTGGCTTTCTCCTTTGCTCCTGCTTTCCTCTAAGTCTTCGCCGCCGACAAGCCCTTTCCCTCATCCTCCTTCTTTCTCTATCCCCCTCCTTCCTTCCTTCCTTCCTTCTTCTTTTTGTTTTATTTGAGCCTTGTCCACTGCATCTCTTCCTCTTATGTTCATCTATTCTTCCTTTTTTCTTTTATTTTTTTTCCCTTCTTCGGTCTTTATATTTTTTTCAATCTTCAAATCCTTCTTCCCACCTCTCTCCGTCTCCCTTTACTCTCTTCCTTCCTGCCTTACTTTTTTTTTTTCATTTTCTCCTCTCTATTTTTTTCCATCTGTAAGTTTTTCTCCCTCACCTCTTTTTCTTCCTTTCCTTTTTCCTTTCTTCTTGCCCTTCATTTTCCCTTCTCTCTTCCTTAATTCCGTCCTTAAATTTTTCTCAATTCATAATGTTTTCTCGTCCGTCTCTTTCCTCTCCTTCCTTCCTTCCTTTTTTCCTTGCTTCCTTCCTTCCTTTCTTCCTCCCTTTTTTCCTTCCTTCCTTCTTTCCTTCTCTGCTTTTTTCCTACTTGTCTTATCTCTTCCTTCCACCTTTCATAATTTCTAACCTTTATTCTTTCCTTCCCTCTCTCCTCTTCTCAGTCTCCGTCCTTTCTTCACTCTCTCCTAAGTCTCCTCCGATAAGCTCTTCTACATATCTATTTTTCCCTCCCTTCCTTTCTTCCTTCCTTCCTTCCTTGCATTATGTCTCCCGTCTCCTCCTTCCTTTCTTCGTCTCCTCCTAAGTCATCTCCATCTGACACACCCTTTTCCTTTATCTCCTCTCCCTTCCCTCCTTCCTTCCATTCACTCTTTTCATCCCCTTCTCTAACGTATTTTCACTTGTCAGCCATTTTCTGCACCCCTTTCCTTCCTTCCTTCCTTCCTCTCCTCTTTCTCTCCTTCTTTTTTTCTTCTTCACTAGTTCAGTCCACTCGTCAAGATTTTTTTCTCCACCTCTCTCCATGTCTTCCTCCATTTTTTTATATATTTTCTCTCTCTTTATACATACAATGAGTTTTTTCCTTCTTCCCCTTCGCCAACATTCCCTTCCATCCAAGTTATTTCTCTCAACAAACACCTATCCTCCTCCTCCTCCTCCTCCTCATTTTTTTTTCTTCAACCTTCCTCCTCTATCCCACTTTTACTTCTTCCACTTTTTTTTCTTTTTCTTTTCATTCCCTCTATTTTTAATCTCTTTCCAGTTTTCTTTTTTTTTTCCCGTCTTTTCCAATTAATTTCCGCATCATTTTTGCACTATCCTTTCCTTACATTCTCTCTATCTCATTTATCAACTTTCCTTTTACAATTCTTCTTGCATCCACACTTACCTTCCCTTCTTCCTTCATTTCTCTTACCATCCTCTTTCGGTTTTTTCCCCTCTTCGTAAGCCCTCCATTTTCACACGTATCTTTTCTTTACTTCTCCTTTCCATTCCCTTCTCTCTACTTTGAACCCTTCCCCACTTCTCTTTTTCCCCGTCTTTTTCACTCCGTTTCTTCATCTTCCGTTCTTTCAGTAGCCTTTTAGAACCCCTCTTTAAATCTTTACCTCCCATTTTTTCCTTCTTCTAGTCATTTCCTCCCAACAAACACTTCAATTTCCTTCTTTCACCTCACCTTCTCTCTCCTTTCCTCCTCCTCTCTCCCTCGTTCCTTGCGATACCATTCACTTCCTATGTTCTTGCCTTCTTCTCCACTTTCCCTCTTCCCTTTCTGACTCCTTTCACCACCTCCCTCTTCTTCCTCCTCCTTTCTCCCCTCTTCCTTCCTTTACCATTTAATTTCCTATCTCTTCCTTTCTTCCTTTTCAATTTTCCTTCCTTCTCAATGATTTCTCCCTTATCCTCCTTTCCTCCTCTTTTCCCCCTTCTTCCTTCTTCATTTCCCTACACTATTTTCCTTCCTATTTCCTCCTCTCTTCTTTTCACACTCTCCCTTCTTCCTTCCTCACCCCTTTCTCCTCCTTACTCCGCCTTTCCTTCGCCTTTCTCCCTCCTCTCTTCCTATTAAATTTCCCTTCTTGTTTCTTCCTCTTTTTTTCACATTTCCCTTCCTTCCTTCCTCAACCCTTTCACCTCCTTTCTCCTTCTTTCTCCTCCTTTCCTTCGCCTCTCTCCCTTCTCTCTTCTCATTTCATTTCCCTTGCTGTTTTCTCCTTTCATTTTTCCACTTCTCTCTATTCTCAACCCTTTCTCTTCCTTCCTTCTCTTCCTTTCTCCTCCTTTTCTCCTCCTCCATTTTCCCCTTCCAGTACCATTCATCCTCCTTCTAACTTTGTCAGGTCCTCCCTTCCCGTCTTGCCTCTCTATCTTATCTCTGTCTCCTCCACTCTCTGTTTCTGCTTCTCATTTCCTTCCTTTCGCTCCCCTCCTGCGCCATCCATTCCATTCTCTCCCTCTCTCATTTATCAACTTCCCTTTTCCAACTCTACTTGCGCACTTACCTCCTCCTTCTCTGCCCCTTCCTCCTCCTCCTTTTCTCTCGCCTTCCTCTTTTTCTCTTTCCTTGCCTCCTTCATTTTCACACGTATCTTCTTTTTTCTTACTTTCCAATCTTCCTTTTCGCCAAAATATATAATCCTTCCTTTTTCCTACCTTCCTCTTGAACATTTTATTTTTCCTTTCTATCCTCATCTCTCTTCTCTCCTTCTTCCTCTTCCTCTTGCTCTCCTTCCTGTCAATCCAACCACCATTTCATTCCTCTTTCTTATTTTCTTTCTTTTCTCTTCTGTCCTTATCTTTCTCCTCTCCTTCTTCCTCTTCCTCTTGCTCTCCTTCCTGTCAATCCATCCGCCATCTCATTTCTCTTTCTTATTTTCTTTCTTTTCTGTTCTGTCCTTATCTCTCTTCTCTCCTTCTTCCTCTTCCTCTTGCTCTGCTTCGTGTCCATCAAACCACCACCTCATTCCTCTTTAAGCCCTCCTCTTCCTCCTCATCCTGTCCTCCACATCCATCAAACACCCTCCTGCTCTTCCTCTTCGTTAGCCTCTTCCTCTTCTTACTCTCCTACCGTTTATTTACCAAGCCTTCCTTTACCTCCTCCTCTCCTCCTCCTCCTCTTCTTCACCATTATCTACCGTGTCTTCCTTTCCTCTCCTTCCTTTTCACTCCTTTCTTTCACCACAGCCATTTCAACCTCTTTTTTTTTTTTTTATCTTTCTCATCGTCTTTCCTCCATTCGCCAAACACACTTCTATTTTTTTTCCTCTCCTTTTCATCCTCCCTTTCCTCGCCTCCTCCCTCGTCCATCATACCTCCCTCTACTTCTTCCGTTCTCCTCTTCATCTTCCTTTTTCTTTCCTCCCCTCATCCATCATACCTCCCTCTACCTCATCCTGACCATGCGTTTTTCTTCCTTTTTCTTCCTTGTCTCTCTGCTTTACTTCCCTCTTTTTTTATCCCTGTCCTTTTTTTTCCTCCTCTTTTTCTCCTCTCTACCCATCCCTCATACACGGAGACTTCATCTCCGTGTGCTGGTATGCTTCCTATTCTTCCTCTTTTTTTCCGCCTCTCCCCTCTAGCTCTCCCTTATCATCTTCCTCCTCTTCCTTTCCTCTCTACCCCACACATCCAACTTCATCTCCGTGTGCAGGCTACGTTTCCCCTTCTTGCTCTTCTTCCTCTTATTCCCCCATCTCCCCTCTAATTCTCAATCTTCTTCCTCCTCTTCCTTTCCTCCTTACCCATCTCCGAACGCTTCCAACACCATCTCCGTGCACTGCTACTCTTCCTCTTCCTCCTCTTCTTTCACACCTCCTTTCTAAATCTTCTTACCTTTTTTTCCTTCTCTTTTTCCTCCTGTCCCTACCATTACCTCACACTTCCCCCCACACTACTGGCTACTATCCTCCTCCTCTTCTTCCTCCTCTTGTTTCCTCTCTCCCCTCCCCTTCCATCGACAGCGCTTCCCCGCCATCCTCGTCCACTATCTCTTTCCCATCCTCTTTCCTCTCCGCCATCGCCGCCAATGCTTACAAAAAAACGCCTATGATCACAAAGCCGTCACTCTGATCGGATTCACATCGTTGCGCTGCTCTTTTGTTTATTTTTACTCACTGGTCACTCACTCGCCGTTTTCTCTTTATTCGCTCTTTTCACGGGTATTTTATTATATTTATTCGTTAGTGCCACTGGCCTCGGTAAACATTTCTCTAATTGCTATGTGTGTGTAATTCTTTTAATGGCTTTTTTACGATATTTCTTTCTCGCTTTTTACTTGGTTCTTGTTTTTCGATTTTCTCTTTTTTTGCTCCGTTTTTTTTCTTTGTTTAATCTTATATTTTTTTCAATTTCCATGAGCAGGTTCAATGTTTTTCATATAACGTTTTAGGTGAGTCAAACGTTTTCTTTTTCTCGTGTTGTTTGCCGTTTCTTCTCATGAGCAGGTTAACTTTTTTTATTTTGATCATGTCTGAGTCAATTTAGCAAGACTTTTTTTTGTATTTTTTGCTTAATATACATTGCTTTTTATTACTATTTCTTTCAGTATTATGATGTGATCCAATTAATAGTCTGCAGTTTCATTCTTTTATCGTTTATTGTTTTCCATCGTCTGTTTTGCCTACATGCATATTTTCTTGTTATCCTGGTATTTATCTGGTTTGCATATGAACACTTTTAAATATTTATCATCCATCCAGCCTGTCTCCGCTGTTTGGTTTTTCGCTTTTTTTGTGTGTGTTAATCTTTCCCTTTTTTTTTCTTTCTTTGTGCTCATTTTTCCTTCTTTTCGTTTGCTTATATTTTGTTGTTCTTCCCCTTTTCCCTTTTTATTTTATTTTTATTTTTTTCCTTATTTTTTATTGCGTTTCCGTTTTGTCATCATTTTTCTTTTCTGAATAGCTACATGTTATTTACCTGTCATTTTCCCATTTTCAGCTGCATCTTTGATTTCATGTCATACTTATCTGACTGTTTTCCTTGTCTTACCATACATATTGTTCCCTTTCTATTGCATCTTTCATTTCGTGGTTATATTTTGTCCTACCGTCGCTGTCTTTTCCCCTTTTAGTTCTATCTTTCAATTCATGGTCATAATTATCTTAACATTTACATCTTTTTTCCTCCTCGTGTTTTACCTTTCGTTTCGTGGTTATTTTCATCGTGTGAGTCATATTTTTTCCCTTTTCGAGTTGTATCTCTCAATTCGTGGCCAAAATCATCCTACCATTCATAGTTTCTTCCACCTCTCTCGCCTCACATCCGTATCCACAGGTCCATGTTATCCGCGCAACTTGTTTGGTTTATACATTCTCGATTTCCGGATTTCCTTGTCCTCAGAATGGCCGCGGAATTGACGTGCATGGAACTGATGGACGCAAGGAAAGTTCTGAATATTGCTAATGTTTGGAGAGTCAAGTTGCCGCGTTCCGCCGTATAATCCCACTCCATTGTATTGTCGGCGCGTGAATATCCATCAACAGCATTTGTTTTCGGTATTGTCTTGCGCGCTCACCCATCCACTTGCCCGCTCATTTACTTACTGATTCAAGCTTTGTCTCACTCGACCTATCTCAGTCAGTCATTCACTCATTCAACCAACCATCCACTTACTCATTTACTTACTGATTCGGGCTTTGTCTCACGCTCTCTCTCTCAGCCAGTCATTCACTTACTCAACCATCTATCCACTTGCTCACTCTCATTTACTTACGGATTCAAGTTTTGTCTTGCGCCCTATCTCAGTCAGTCATTCACTCAACCATCCATCCACTTACTCATTTACTTACTGAATCAAGCTTTGTCTTACGCCCTATCTCAGTCAGTCATTCACTTACTCAACCATCTTCAAGTTTTGTCTTGCGCCCTATCTCAGTCAGTCATTCACTCAACCATCCATCCACTTACTCATTTACTTACTGAATCAAGCTTTGTCTTACGCCCTATCTCAGTCAGTCATTCACTTACTCAACCATCCATCCACTTACTCATTTACTCACTGATTCAAGCTTCGTCCCACGCCCCATCTCAGTCAGTCCCTCACTCACTCAGTCAACTAGTCACACACCCTTTCACTTTGCTTACTCACTCTCCCATCCACTTACTCATTCATTTACTGATTCACTCTTTGTCTCACTCCCTTTCTCAGTCAGTCAGTCAGTCGCTCACTCATTCAATTTGCCACACATCCATTAGCTCACTGACTCACCCACTCACTCATTCACCCAACGACTCCCTCTCTCTCTTACTGGGTGATTGTCTGATTTATTAACTCATTTACTCATTCACTCAGCCACACACCAATTCCCTAACTCTCACAATTCGCAAATTCACTATTTTACGAAACCACTCATTAACTCACTAACTTACTAACTCAATCAGTCAGTCCGTCAGTCTGTCTGTTTTATTTTGCTGTTTTCACCCTTTTACCTTTTTTTGTATCATTTCCCCTTATTTCCACTTATCTTTAGTGTTATTTCCTTTTTTGTGTTGCCATGCTTCCTTTGTTTCTCAGTAGTTGCATTTTCTTACATTCATTCACTCACTCACTCAATCTCCCACCCCATCTCTCACTCACTCACTTCCTCACTCATTCACTCACTGGGCTAATCAATTCCTCCTTCCTCTTCCGAATCCTGCAAACGCGAAGTCCAACCAATTTGTTATTCTTCATTCATTGCAGGATCAAGCACGAACCGAACGTGAGCTGCAAACTACAAAACAGGAGAGCGTGAAAGTAGTGTGTGTGTGTGTGTGTGTGTGTGTGTGTGTGTGTGTGTGGCGGTGTGCTCGGCTTGGCTTTGGGAGGAAAATAAAATGAATCTGATTGTTCGTGATTGCCGGAGCCTTCTATTTCTCTCATTTGTTACCGCCATTCAGGCTAAGACGAAAGAGTTATTTAGGAGAAGCGGCGATGCGTATTTGGTCAAGTTATTCTTCTTCTTAAATTCTCAGTTTCTGGTGCTTAGAAAATATGATGCAAGAATTGGTGGGAAAGGTCAATGTGTGTGTTTGTGCTTTTGTGTTTGCGGGCTTCATTCTTTTTTACGTCCGTCGCTCTCGTTTTTGTCAGTCTGGCCGCCTGTCTGCTCGCGTCTGTTTTCCTCTGTGTTGGTACATGGACGGCCGAGTTTTGTGTTTGTTTTTCTTTGAGTCTGCCTGTGCTCGTCTGTGTGTACCCCTCCCCACCCCCCCTGCCCCCTGTTTTTGAAAAAGTTTGTGTGTGGGTGTGTGTGGGTGGGTGTGTGTGTGTATCACAAACTCTCAGCCTCACACAAACTCAACCACCCATGCATCCACACACACACACACACACACACACACACACACACACACACACACACACACAAGACATACACAAGAAGAAAAAAAGTCGATATAATTCCTGTTATCTCCTTTTTTTTTTTTTTTTATTCTTTCCTCACTCCCCAGGGTGTGGAAAGGGGAGAGAGCTTTAAGAGACGGAGGAAAATGTCTCTTATTTTTATCCTCCTCCTCCTCCTCCTCCTCCTCCTCCCTTCCTAGCAATAGAGGGATTTTTGTCAGAGAGCGGCACAAAAACGCCATATTTACTGTTACTAATTAATTGACGGCGACAAACACATTTTTTTTTTCGCCCTGCCCATCAATAAAGAGAGAGAGAGAGAGAGAGAGAGAGAGAGAGAGAGAGAGAGAGAGAGAGAGAGAGAGAGAGAGAGAGAGAGAGAGAGAGAGAGAGAGAGAGAGAGAGAGAGAGAGAGAGAGAGAGAGAGAGAGAGAGAGAGAGAGAGAGAGAGAGAGAGAGAGAGAGAGAGAGAGAGAGAGAGAGAGAGAGAGAGAGAGAGAGAGAGAGAGAAAATCACAGACACAGGAAGCAAAAGACACATTTCAGAGAACAGTCGCGTCCCATCAGTTATCTAAAAATGAAAGAGGAAATAGCGAGCATGGACGCCATACAGACTGAAAAAAAACAGAAAGTTAAAGAGAGATTTTTAAAGTCCGTGCCATAAAAAAAGACAAATGTATTAAAACTCTGACCTTGTGGTTGGCTGTCTGAATAAATATTTGCATGAACAGAATGGAATGCAAACAAGTACGAAAAAATGGCGATGCTTTGCCAGGGCGATGTGCAAAGCCCATATATACATATCTATGTTTGTGTGTATGTATGTATGTACGTATGTATGTATGTATGCATATATATATATAGATATATATATATATATATATATATATATATAGATATATATATATATATATATATATATATATATATATATATATATATATATATATATATATATATATATATATATATATATATATATATATATATATATATATATATATCTCTCTCTCTCTCTCTCACACACACACACACACACACACACACACACACACATACATACATACATACATACATACATACATACATATTTACATACATATGGTACATATATACGAGAAAAGAAACCACAAGGAATTGATATAACGTCTGAGAAAACCGCGGCCAGATGAAGATTGAAAGTTTCGACAACAGATCCAGAAGGACAAGACAAGTCACAGAAAGGATTCAAGTTCGTTAAGAAGAGTCGGTCAGTTTCTCAGAAATAGACCAAGAAGTATCGAGAGAGAGAGAGAGAGAGAGAGAGAGAGAGAGAGAGAGAGAGAGAGAGAGAGAGAGAGAGAGAGAGAGAGAGAGAGAGAGAGAGAGAGAGAGAGAGAGAGAGAGAGAGAGAGAGAGAGAGAGAGAGAGAGAGAGAGAGAGAGAGGGAATATGAGGCATTGAGATAATCTCCTACCGTAGCTGAAGGACTCTTAGCACACTGCAGTCCTCTTGACAGCTCTCTCCTCTTTCCTCTTGACTTCCTAATAAGCAGCGGCAGCAGCAGCACTAAGGGTGGTGGTGGTGGTGGTGGTGGTGGTGATGGTTTCGGGCCTTAACTAAAACTGTTTCTAAATATTCATACTTTTTCACCACAACTCGTTATCCTTGCCTTGCTGTTTATCTATTGGCCACCAAAAATCAAGCGAGAGTCAAACAGTTTGAAGCAAGAAATATTTTACCTTTTTTCATCACCCGAGCGAGTTTCCAGTTATGGTTTCGTCTCTTTAACACATTTTCCACATCACAGAACCAGAGTTGCCGGGCTCGATGTATCACGGGAAGTAGCAAAACTTTCGCATCAAACAATAAAAGCGAAACATTGGACTTGGGTTCGTTATTACTTTCCAGTGCTCGCTTCTCTGATTTCTCTTTCTTTGTTTCGTTTTGAACATCCGTCCATCCGTCAACTTAGCGCTTCCGACAAACTATCATCAACATCATCAACAACAACAGCGTAACTTAACCATCATCATCATCATCATACGCATCATCATAATCACAGTAACATCCTCATGAACAGCGCATGGCTTCGGGAAAGGCCCCTGTACCTGTGTGCGCGCCGGCCAGGTAACACGCGCTCTGAGGCCGCTCCTCTGACCACACGACGGAGCCAGCAAGTCCCGCGTTCCTTCGCCTCCCCGACGCAGGACAGGGCAGGATGGCGGGCGGCGGGCCTGCGTCTCTCACAACGTTTGGCGACACACTGAGCTCCAGATCCTCGCTTTACTCGGCCGCGGCTCGTCGCTCCGTGCCTCCATCCCCTCCACCTCTCTCCTTCTCTCTCTCTCTGTCTCCCGCGGCGGCCAGGGGGGGTCTGTCACTCCTCAGAAGGAAGAAAGGGAGGAAGGGAATGAAAGAGGAGCCCCGTGCCGTGGGTCTGGTTGGCGAAGAAATGGTCCCTGGAAGCCCGAGTCACATGCCTGGGCGTCACGCGGCCTCGGGGGATGCCGCAGCGGCCGCCCAGACCCTTTCAAGCTCCTGACATGCCCGCGGGGGAAGAAAGAACCGAGAGAGAGAGAGAGAGAGAGAGAGAGAGAGAGAGAGAGAGAGAGAGAGAGAGAGAGAGAGAGAGAGAGAGTGGGCTGAGGAAAAAATATATGTAACCACAATGGAAGGAAGCAAAAGCTGTGTTTAAAAAGGAGAGAGAGAGAGAGAGAGAGAGAGAGAGAGAGAGAGAGAGAGAGAGAGAGAGAGAGAGAGAGAGAGAGAGAGAGAGAGAGAGAGAGAGAGAGAGAGAGAGAGAGAGAGAGAGAGAGAGAGAGAGAGAGAGAGAGAGAGAGAGAGAGAGAGAGAATAGATAAAAGAGCGAGAAGAAAACCGAAAAAGAGGAAAAGTAGACTAAAAGAAAAAAAATGAAATAGCAGAATCAAAGTAATAAAACGATAATGAAAATATTGATAAGATAAAGAAGACCAAGAAAGACAAGTAAAAGAGAAAAAGACCAGGAAAAGTAAAAAACAGGAACAAAAAAAGACAAGTAAAAGAAAAAAAGACCAGGAACAATAAAAACAGGAACAAAAACAAGAACAAGAACAATGAGAACAAGCAGACTAAAAAGAGAGAGAAAAAACACAACACCAAAAGCAAGACCAAAAAATAGAACTTGCAAAATATATATATAAAAAAAAGCTAACGCAAGAGAAACGGAGAAGAGAAAGCAGGCCTCACAGCGGGCGTGATGCGATGACTGTTAGAAAACGGATTGCAGCTCCGAGGCGCTCTCTCTCTCTCTCTCTCTCTCTCTCTCTCTCTCTCTCTCTCTCTCTCTCTCTCTCTCTCTCTGAGGGAGGGCGGAAATGATGTCCTCGTACGATGCTGCAGTCATTACGATCTCTCTCTCCGTACCCAGTTACGTTGAAGTGCCCTCGAGAAAAATAATAATAAGTCAGAAAGGTTCGGGGAAGAATATTTTTATGCCCATCAGTGTACCAAAGAAGACGAGAGAGAGAGAGAGAGAGAGAGAGAGAGAGAGAGAGAGAGAGAGAGAGAGAGAGAGAGAGAGAGAGAGAGAGAGAGAGAGAGAGAGAGAGAGAGAGAGAGAGAGAGAGAGAGAGAGAGAGAGAGAAGGCGTAATGACATAAAAAGAGACTAATTAGGTAAGAATGAAAACGAAGAAAAAGAGAGAGAGTAGATTACGGTAATTAAGGAGAGGTTAGCCAAGTTCTCCTGTCCTCTCCACACCTTGTCGCCGCGGTAAAGGAAAAGAAAAGGATAAAAAGAGAAACAAAACAGAAAAGAAGATAACGTAAATAACTGCATGAACGTGAATGACTTATCTTCACACTACACGTTCTTCCCACCCTTTACGTTTACAGGGAAAAAGGCAAAAAACAACAGAAGAGGAAAGGTAGAAAAAAAATAGTACTTGGTGTAGACGAGAAAAGTTGCGTGGATAGGCGAATAAAGTTTGCAAGACGGAAAAGGTAAAGTGTGTGTCTGGTGTGTGTGTGTGGGGGGGGGGGGAGGGGTATAGGTAAGTAGGTAAGTATAGGTAGGTGGATGGGTGAGGTAGGAGGGAGTGTGAAGTTTGTGGGTAGGGATTAAAGTTTGTGTCGAGTGTGAAAACTTCTTTTTTGGTGAGCCAGGAATTGAGAGAGAGAGAGAGAGAGAGAGAGAGAGAGAGAGAGAGAGAGAGAGAGAGAGAGAGAGAGAGAGAGAGAGAGAGAGAGAGAGAGAGAGAGAGAGAGAGAGAGAGAGAGAGAGAGAGAGAGAGAGAGAGAGAGAGAGAGAGAGAGAGAGAGAGAGAGAGACGGAAGTAATACAGATAGACACAAAAAAATGAGAGAAAGAGAGACGCAAGTAATACAGATACAGATGGAAAAAAAATACCGAGAGAGCCCTGGAAAAAAAAAATGAAGCAAGGAGACACCGTGAACAAAAACGAACCCCAACTGCACATTGCTCCGACGCTCATCTCCGTGTCGTTGATATCCCAGCTTGTCGTGTGTCAGGTCATCTCATCATAACCAGCAGAAAATAGAGGAAACATTTTCATCTGCTATCGAAATCGTACCCGGGAAAGAAGGAATGAAGATGAGCCGGAGAGAAAGTTTGACACATTTCTCGGAACTGTAAAGTAAATAAGCTAGTCAAATTGGGAAAAGAAAATGGGAAGAAGGAAAATGAGGCAATTTCCACATATAGTAAGAGAGTGGAAGAGTAAGAAAAATATGGAAAACTATGGGAAGAAAAAAATAATGGAGAAGAAAAATAGTCTTACATTGTCAAGGAAAGGGAGCAGGAAGAGGATGTTTACTGATAAGGAAAATAAAGGTAGAAAAAAAAAACATGGAGTGGAAAAACGCAACCTGAGAATGAAAGAAAAAAATCCTTTACATTGCCAAGGAGAGAAGGGCCAGGAAGAGGATGTTTATCAGTACGGAATAAAAAGAATAAGAAAAGTAAGGCCAGGAACGACGAGAAGGAACATTTTCTACACGTTTTATTATTCGGACAGTACAAGACTCGTTAATCCTGCATGTACTCGCTTAAAACTAAAACAGAAATCATGATTGTCCCACATGTAATAAAATCAAAATGCAAATCCTCAGCTGCTATGAAAGAAAGAAAGAACGAAAAGAAACGTTATAAAAAAATAACAACTTATAGTAGGTACCACATAATTTGCTGTCTCGAAATCAAAGTGCAAATCTTCAGCTCCTATGAAAGAAAAAAAATAAAGAAAGAACGAGGAGATGATATAAAAAAAATATAGTAGCACATAATTAGCTGTAAGAAATTAAAGTGCAAATCTTCACCTCCTATGAAAGAAAGAAAGAAAGAAAGAAAGAAAAAAAGAAAGAACGAGGAGTCGATATAAAACAATATATAGTACCACATAATTAGCTGTAAGAAATCAAAGTGCAAATATTCAGCTCCTATGAAAGATAGAAAGAAAGAAAAAAAAAGAGAAGGTACAATATATACAAGAAAAGGCATCTCAGCACTACAAGAAAATATATAAATACCCAACAAGACAGTTACCAAAAAAAAAAAAAAAAAAAAAAGCAGATACAAAAAACCCAACTTGACCCAGTCCCCTCCACTACCGATAAAAAAAAATGGGGGGTCTCTCTATGCATACCCTTTGGAACGCCGTCTCCGCCCCTTTGTTGCTCTTTGCCCCTCGCCGCGTCGCCCTTCGCCTCCCTTTTCTGTGCCCTGGAAAATACTGTTTAAGGGTGCCGGCCCGCCATATTTTCCTTCCCTGGCTGCATGTCGTCCTCGAGTTATTGAAGGTTGTTGGTGAATATTTCTTCGACAGAGAGAGAGAGAGAGAGAGAGAGAGAGAGAGAGAGAGAGAGAGAGAGAGAGAGAGAGAGAGAGAGAGAGAGAGAGAGAGATAGAGAGAGAGAGAGAGAGAGAGATAGAGAGAGAGAGAGAGAGAGAGAGAGAGAGAGAGAGAGAGAGAGAGAGAGAGAGAGAGAGAGAGAGAGAGAGAGAGAGAGAGAGAGAGAGGAGAGAGAGAGAGAGAGAGAGAGAGAGAGAGAGAGAGAGAGAGAGAGAGAGAGAGAGAGAGAGAGAGAGAGAGAGAGAGAGAGAGAGAGAGAGAGAGAGAGAGAGAGAGAGAGAGAGAGAGAGAGAGAGAGAGAGAGAGAGAGAGAGAATAGATGCTTACGAAAATAGCTATAGCCGGATAAGTATATAAATGGATATGTAAATAGATGGATAGATAGATAGATAGATACAAAGGAGGATAGAAAAGGAGACATAGAGATAGACAGAGAAACCTAAATACATAGAGGCATCGAATTTTATAAAGACAGATATTGTGCAAGAGAGGAAACATGTGCACGAGAGAGAAAAAAATGTAGAATAAATGTAAGGCGCACAGAGAGAGAGAGAGAGAGAGAGAGAGAGAGAGAGAGAGAGAGAGAGAGAGAGAGAGAGAGAGAGAGAGAGAGAGAGAGAGAGAGAGAGAGAGAGAGAGAGAGAGAGATAGAGAGAGAGAGAGAGAGAGAGAGAGAGAGAGAGAGAGAGAGAGAGAGAGAGAGAGAGAGAGAGAGAGAGAGAGAGAGAGAGAGAGAGAAGAATTGGAGTCGTGGAAAAATGTGAGTATATTTTGTCCTTACTCTTTCCTTCGTCCTTCGTTCGTTTTCACGGTGACCAGAAATAAAATAAAATAAAAAGTAAATAAAAGAGAGAGAGAGAGAGAGAGAGAGAGAGAGAGAGAGAGAGAGAGAGAGAGAGAGAGAGAGAGAGAGAGAGAGAGAGAGAGAGAGAGAGAGAGAGAGAGAGAGAGAGAGAGAGAGAGAGAGAGAGAGAGAGAGAGAGAGAGAGAGAGAGAGAGAGATGTAGATATGCATTTGGAGGGGACAGAAGCAAGCAGTATGTTGGGGGAAGGCAATGGTGGTGGTGGTGGTGGTGGTTGTAAGGGAGGGGCGGTGGTAATAGTCTTATGTGGGAGGCAAACTATCTTTTTCTTTTTTACTTTTATTTCGCAAACAGATCTTTATTTATTGCCGTTCTCTGAGTAAGGCACTTTTCATCGTAAGTAAGTTTTCATCTTTTTTGTCTGTTTCTCTTACCAAAATATCTATAAAAGGGATTGACATTTAGTAAGCAAATCTACGAGATCACCTGAAAATAAAAATCTGGAACTGGTTAACTCTGGGAAAACTCCGATTAAAAAAATGACGGAGTAAAAACATGTCTTCTAAAACATGTATCAGCCGCCATAATGGTCACAATCTTATATTACAGACGACTAAAATCATCCTCTGAGTCTCCTGCAGCATGTTCTCTCTCTCTTTCTCTCTGTCTCTCTCTCTTAATCAGTGACTTATTTCACACTTCATTTCGTATCAGTCTTTACTCCAATGCTTGGTTTTGCTCTTCAGTAATATTAAGCTGCTTTTTTATTTCGTTTTGGCTCCTCGTTCCAACCCCAGCAA